>NC_080539.1:117080303-117384053 GCF_028640845.1 Ahaetulla prasina | reverse complement strand
GGCATCTCCCCCAGGGTAATTTTCTCATGGACTGGGTATGGGAGAAAATATAAAAAGCAGGTAGAAAGGAGGAGATGCTTTGACATACTCAGAGCAGCAGGATAAGAAGGTTTAAGCCATGGTCTGGCATAAAGTGATCTGTGTAAAATTAGGAACCCTTCCTGGTCAGTCTATTGACACTATGTCCATCTGGGCAAAAAAGGCTAAAATAAAATTGGGTGAGGGGTGAAAGAGATTTAAGCAAAATTTTCCTTCTTTCAAGAAAAAAAGATAAAGCCATTTCCCAAGTTAAACTCATCTGCTTAGGTTCCCAGCCAATGAGGTCACCCAGGTTGCTAGGAAACATTCCTGGAAAGATGAAGCAGAGGAACCTTGAAATCTATCTATAGCAATGATGGCTAACCTTTTCCGGACCAAGTACCAAAGCATGCACAACCCCCAAAATGTAACCTCTCACGCATGTGCCCCACCCCCATGCATGTGTGCGCCCACCCACGCACATGCACACACTGAACCCTTGCACACCCCTGTGCATGCGCACCGGGCCCTGTATGCACCCCATCCCCACACATGTGTGCATGGCCCCCATATGTGCCCCGTGGCTCCCGTACATGTCCTGCCCTGTGCATGCACAGCAGAGACCTGATGATCAGCTGGCTGGGGAGAGGCGCGCGTGCATGCGCGGCAGAGCTAAACTGGGACAATGGTTCATTGCCCACAGACAGGGCACTGCATACCACCTGTGGCACACATGCCATCCCGGATCTATAGCAACCTTCCATTCTATTGGCTTCACATATTTAATACAGGTGAGAAAGATCTGTTGTTTTACAGACCTAGAGTGCCTCGCGAGGATGATCAAGTTGCATTCTAATACCAGTAATAAATTAATGGTAGTGCATTTATAGTGCTGTATTTACCAATAAGAAATAAAGAGAAGAGGGAAGGAAGAATTACTAAAGCAACAACAGGCTTTGCAACAACACAAAAGGAAATTAGCAGTTTGGCCCAGTTTGGTAACTGGAACAGGATGTTATCATTTGCTGTTCCGTGAAACTAGGGTTGCAATGGTAAAGGGGAACTCTTTTACCATTTTAGATAGAGAAAAAACATTTTTTAAATGATTCACATTATGGGAGTTGATTCTGACCATATTTTAACAACTTTAAGATGTGTAAACTTCAATTTTCACACATCCTAAGACTGAAAATTTTGAGAAGCATTAGTTTAGAGGAAGTTGAGCTCAAGGCAGTCATCCTCAAATGCATAAGCAACAAAATTCTTACATCTTAGTCCTTTCCTAAGGAAAAGGATTTCTAAGTCCATCCTGTATTATTTTAAAAGATGGTTTTACTGATACTATGTTCATGTATTTGAAATTGCCACACTATTTTAAAATGTCTATTGAGAGGTTATAGAGAAAAAAAAGTCCATCGGCAAGGATCTAAATCTAAATCTAAATGACTTAAATCTAAGTCATTTTTAATTGTTCACAAAAATTAACAAGTGGGGAAAAATGATGTATGATGTTAACTGATTAAATGGAGGAAATTCGTAACATTTGGGGCCCAGATAAATATTTAGGCTTTTGGCCAATCTCTTGATTATGGTCTAATATTGTAGCTTCAACCATTGTATCGCTTTCAGTAGTTGTGCTGATGTCTTCTCTTCTCTTAGTATTGGAACAGTTTCTCCTTGAAGCATACAGCTATGTTAAGATACTGCTTGAAACTAGAAACCTTAGGATCAACAAATCATCATGTGATCATACAGGTAATTGTTCCATATGGCTTACTAGTGTCTCTGAAGCTTTTACATTTCAGATGCTATTTTTGATTATCATCATCCATTATTATTTCCATTTACTTGTCCCTTCTCTTTCCTTCCCAAAACCTGAATTCACCAGCAGATGGCAATAAAGGCTTGAGAGAGATGTGAAATTAGCCACACCTTATTCACATGCATACATATATAAATTTTAAAGGCTTATAAATGTATTCAGATATAAATGATTGCAAAATGTTTAATCAGGGACAAGGCTAACCCCCTCACACATTCAAAGCATAAATAACCACAGTATATTGTATGTGATAAAAACTGGGTTCAGTTCAGGTGCTTGTAGCAGTTGTTTATGTTCAGTTGTATGTTCATTAAGCTGCAATTAATTTGTGTGTGTGTGTGGTGTGTGTGTGTGTGTGTGTGAGAGAGAGAGAGAGAGAAGGACTGTTTCATATGATTGCTAAAAAAAACCAAAGCACTTTCAAGCTTCTATTTCTTAAGGTTTAAATCACCAAGAATAAAATGAGAAATCTAGGTTTCCTGTGCTTCCTAAAAATAAACATGTAAATAAATTGAGAACCAGTTTGGTCTGTTGGTGAAGATTCCAACCTAGAAACCAGGAGACTGGAAGTTTGAATCCAACTTTAGGCCTGAAAGTCACCTGAGTGACTTTAGGCCAGTCACTCTCTTTCACCCCAACTCACTTCACGGGCTTGCTTTTGTGGAGGGGAAAATAGTAAAAGGAAGGAATTTGCAATTAAAACTAAAGACAGGGAAATTAAGGATTAATAAAAGGAAATATTTTTAATACAGTTCACAATTGGATATATTCACCCCCTTGAGCTATTTACAAAATACTAAAAGGCAGGGGAAAAAAGTTATTAAAAAATTGAACAATTGGGGAAATTTATTGGTTTTGTTTTCCCTCGCACTGGCAAAAAAAAATCACTATCAATCGTTTTCCTTTATTCAGTATGTGGTGTGATGGGAATGTTCAAAAGTAGATAAGAACTTGTGAGGGAAGGTTTAGTTTTGTACTGCACACTTCATAGATTAAAGGCTCTATACCAATGGTGGGTTTCAATTTTTTTTACTACCGGTTCTGTGGGTGTGGCTTGGTGGGCGTGGCATGGCTTGGTGGGCATGGCAGGGGAAGGATACTATAAAATCTCCATTCCCACTCGACTCCAGGGGAAGGATACTGCAAAATCCCCATTCCCTCCCGATCAGCTGGGACTCAGGAGGCAGAGAATAGATGGGGGCGGGGCCAGTCAGAATTTTTACTACTGGTTCTCCAATCTACTCAAAATTTCCACTACAAGTTCTCCAGAACTGGTCAGAACCTGCTGAAACCTACCTCTGCTCCACATCTGACTCCTGATTCCTCTGGACCAGAGTCCAGCTGCCTCTTAAACAAGCACTAAACCTGTGGGTAAACACACACACTCAACCAAGGCAAGGATAAAGAAGAAGAGATCATGCCCACTATTTTGGAGGTGCTTGCTCCTGTTTGAAGCTGGACTCCACTCCCATACCTATAATCTGTCGGTGCATATGCCAAGTGAAAGGCAAGGGATTTTATCTGTCTCTTTCACTCATTCATTCTCTCATTCTGTCTATTTCTCACTCTCTCTCTCGTTCAGTCTGTCACGTTGCTCAAGAAATTGCTAGCCTTTTTTTAAAAATACAAGCCTGGAATATTAGTACAAAAGTAATCAAGCTAAAAAAAAAAAGAATAAAAATAAATAAGTGCAGAAAAAAGGAAAAATTAAAAAATGAGAAATAGGAAAGTAAGAATATAGTAAATAAAAAGAAAAAAAAATAAAGAAGTGATTCATTACAAGTTATTCATTACATTACCTTCATTACAAGTACACCTTCTATTAAAATACAACAATTGAACTTTTCTTCCCAAAGTCCATCATTTATCATTAAACAAATCCATAAAGCATTGCCATTTCAGTCCTGATGTCAACAAAAGCCATTAAGGGTTACCAGAAGACACTGCAGTTTGAGCATGAGGACTATTCCTTCTTCTCCCAGAACACTAAACCTACAGGAGACATTATCTGGAAGCCTCCTTTTAAGGAGCAGCTGTCTGGAGCACTTATTGGCAATCTCAAGTCCTTTCCTTTTCTGGAGAGGAATCACAAAGTCAATTTTCTTGCTGGCTTTTCATTCCCCTGCAATCGTTGGACCCATTTTCTGCAGAGCCATCATCAGTCCATCATTTCTTCTGCCGCAAGTCGCAACACAAACCATTTGGAGGCTGAAGAGGGAAAACATTTATTTAAGTCTAAAAAAGACTAGGGGTTACTTTAAGCTGCCTTTCTTATGAGCTGGAAAGGAGATGAATATGTGCTATTTTTAAAAAAGGGTTAATTATTCCACAGTCGGAGACATGCAAACATAAGTGTATAGTCTCTTCCCCAGGAGAGTGGTTCAATCCCGCCCCCCAGTATCTTGATTGGTCTTCCATTTTGCACTTTTTCAGCTTTATAATATCCCTTTTCAGAACTGTGTCCAGGACTACCGGTACATATTGTATGGCATATTAAATTACATAATTTTTCTTGACCATAATGGTTGCTTCATGAAGGTTGAACCAGTTGATCCACTTATCTTTCTCAGGTTTGGCAACTGCTCCTTTTAAAAAATTCCACCAGCAATACAATAAATTTAAATAGATTTTTGAAGCCTGTTGATGAGTTATCTATGCTGCACATTGATATTAGTGTACCACTTTACAGGCTATGATTAGGCTTTTCTACAAGCCGTTCTTACAACTCCCATTCTAGGAGACATTTGCACATATACACAGCCTATCTTTTCTAAGGTTCATGAAGAAGAGGAATGACGATCATATTTTATCAAAAGCTTGGACAGACACCTGGCTTAAATCCTTATAGCAAAGCTGGGAATTTCATCTATTCAAACTTGTTTCAATGTACATAAACCAGGGAAAACTGACCACAGTTGGAGAACAGATCTACCATGAAGAAAGAATTAAAACTGGGCTTACCTTTGAAGATGTATTTACTTTAGCTTGGTGTAACCAGGGGAACACATTGCTTGTGTGCATTGAATTCACAGAGGAAGTTCAAACAAGTATAGCTGGTCTCCATGGGTATCCCTTAATGTACTTGTCATACTTCGTTTTCACTATTGCAGAACAATAGAATATGTCCAGCAGCTCTATTTTTTCCCTTTGTGTGTGTGTATCTTCACTGATCCCATTTGTCTTGGTTTTCTGTAGCTTCGAAGTTAGATCCTGGGTACTTTATTTTCTGTTGCATCAATAATTTATCAGCCATATATTTGGCAGGCAATCGAAACATGTTTGATTCAGAATATGCAAACGGCCAAAGAATATGAAATCTGTAAGGAAAACTAGTGGATTTGCTTCTTATTACACGTATATACTGTAATCCTCAGCAGGAAAGTTCTCAGGGTGACTTTTAAATAAAAGGAAACTAATAAGTAAAAACAGACCATTTGGTACAATACCCAACACTATTTTATTTCACTATGACAACAGCATTTTAATTTGAACTGAGATTAGGATCAATATTTTTAATTTCTGGCTTTAAAAGTGACTATCTTGATCCTGGTCATGATTGTCCCAAACCTGCTTTTTCAGGAGGCAAGTGGACCTCCTTGTTTTTTCTTTGAAGTGAAACGTCTTCAAAGGAAAAACAAAAAAGTCCAGTTGCCTCCTGAAAAGGCACCTTTGGGACAACCATGACCTGGATGGCTGAGAATCTCTACAGACTTTCAGTGATGCATTTTGGGATGAACACTCTTCGAATGGTGTGGGAGTATGAATGGATTTCCAGAAAAATTGCAGATTACAGGAACCATCTGCACTTCAGTTTGAGATGGTGATAACACAGACTCATCCCCAACAGAGCCTGCGCCTGTCTTCAACAGTAAAGGGACACAGGACAGAAAAACATCCTGCAGCCAAGAAGGCTCCACACCCATTTGCACTACTCAGATGAGCCTGAGAACAAATAAACCCTCAAGTGACCTCAGTGCCTCTCTTAAAAAATGCAAATGACCAGCTGTCTGCAAGGAATATAAATCCTTCCATTCCCCACCATCCAGTCAGAGCCGAAGAAGGCTTCTTGGATGAAAAGCGAAAGAAAAAGAAGTCTTCAAAGCAAAAAACGAGAAAGTCCAGTTGCCGCCTGAAAAAGCACTTTCGGGACGATCTTGATTTAGGACTACACTCAGTGATGGCATGTGGTACAAAGTGGATCTCAAGATACCTGCTTGATGTGGAGGTAATGTTTGAACTCCTACTGGACTGGAATGCAAAGAAATGTCATGCTTGATTTAACAACACCTTTAAGGTTTAAAAAAATCGCAGCAACTTGGGAACTTTAATTTCATTTTTCTGTGATTGCACTCAACAACATTGTGATATTTTAAAGACCATCCCCTTTATCAAGGCACAAGTGTCTATAGACAGCTGTCTTATTAATTATGCATTATAATACCTTTTAAAACTTAATGGTACTGTTAACATTTTAATTTGTAAATATGCTGCTTGAAGCTTAATGTATTATCTTTAAGATAATTGTTACAGTCCATCATAAGAAACTGTGCTTAACAATAGATTTGTCTTTAGAAATAAACGGTACTACAAAATTTCCTTTTTTATATTCAAGCGCATAATGTTATTGGTATGTTTTCTATAACACTGCTTAATCAGAATGGACAATACCCAGATATCTGACTATTAAAGTGTCTTTGTTCTTCGTATAGTATGCCAAGTGCATATTAAGCAGCAAGAAAAGAATACTGTGTCTGATGATTCGATTCTGCATTTGCAAGCTTATGTGATGGTTCTGAAGCAAAGACTGCCAGCTTTGTGTAAAACTGAAGTCAAGGCAGGCTTTTGGGTTAATTTGCACATTATTTCAAAGGAACAGAGGTCCATTGCCATAATCAGAACCCATCATAAACAACTTGCAGGAAAGCTGCTATGTCTGCTTTGTGTGTTCATGTCTTGGGCTGACAGAGGAAATATTTGAAATGTCCTAAATGAGTACATGCTGTGTTTTTCAAGACTTCAGGCCCTCTGGCTAATTAAAACACAGAGTTTTTATGCTTGGACTTAACCTAATCCACCTAATACTGTTTTGTGAAAAATAAACCCCACACATCCCCATGGTCACGTGATCAAAATGTAACCGTTTTTCACATTTACAACCGCTGCAGCAGCCCTGTTGGTCACATGATCAGAATTCAGATGCTTGGCAATGGGTTCATATTTATGCAGTTGCAGTGTCCCTGGGATCATGTGATTGTCTTTTGCAACCTTTTAACTAGCAAAATCAACAGGGAAGCCAGACAACCGTGTTACTAACTTAACGACAGCAGCAGCAGGAAGTAAATTCTGTTTTGGTCATTTTCTGCTGACTCAAGGACAGGCAGGGCAAAAATCTAAACTATAAAGGATCGACAAAAGAAAGATATCAACCCCTGTACTTTAAATAAACATATATTGGGGGGAGAGAAGTAAAGAGCTGGTCTAAAGTTGATGAGCACAAATGCATAGCGTTCCAAAAATAAGCCTGCTTTTGGCCATTTAAAACCAGGAGGGTTCATATACCTACTCCATTAACTCACTATAAGAGCCTTTAGCTTCATGGATGTACATATGTTTATGTTGACACACACACAATACAATAGTGTAAAAGTCAGCTTTCCTCAACTTGGTGCTTTTCAAATGTCTTAGGTCTACAATTCTCAGCCAGAATTGGAATCTTCTTGGATTGGAATTCTAGAAGGCATTCAATTAGTAAAGACCGAATTTGGTATAATTATCATTCAGGTTGATATAGATGCTAATACGTGCATATCTAAGAAAGGGACGTGGTGGCTCAGTGGCTGAGATGCTGAGCTTGTCGATTGAAAGGTCAGCAGTTCAGCAGTTCAAATCCCTAGTGCGGTGTAATGGGGTGAGCTCCCGTTACTTGTCCCAGCTTCTGCCAACCTAGCAGTTCGAAAGCACATAAAAAATGCAAGTAGAAAAATAGGGACCACCTTCGGTGGGAAGGTAACAGCGTCCCGTGCGCCTTTGGCCTTTAGTCATGCCGCCCACATGACCACGGAGTCGTCTTTGGACAGCGCTGGCTCTTCGGCTTTGAAACGGAGATGAGCACCGCCCCCTAGAGTCAGGAACAACTAGCACATATGTGTGTGGTGAAACTTTACCTTTACCTTTAAGAAACCTGGAGAACCACATGCTCCTAAACTGCTCTGTACATACCAGGAAGAAACATACATTTAAAAAAAAAATAAAGGAATGAAGTGACTAGAAATTATAGACCAGACAGCTTGTTGCCCATTCCTTTGAGACAGGCCAGGTCTAGAAACCGGCATAGCAGGCATTTCAGGAATGCCTTTGAGTGAAGTAAGACAGAATAAAGGAATATTGAAAGCCTGACCAAGTTCCTCTTTGCCTCATCTTCTACTAGACAAAATCAAGGTGGAGTGATTTTGAGTTTCTTTCTCATGCTTATTCTCATTTTTTCCCAGGAATCTGTAACTTTTCCTGAAAGATTCCCCTGAATGTTTTGTGCACTCCTTCTCGGTCAGCTCTACATTCTTTTACAGCAGGGGTTCCTAAACCCTTTTTTTTAAATCCCATGTAATCATAATGTGTACACCTCCCCTAAGAATCCAAGCACCAGAATAAACACAACTGAAGAATGGAAACAATACAATGACCCTTTGGGAAAGGTGGATTGAGTGTACAACTAAAATTTTCTTCACACCATCCCTCAATTCTGTTTACATCTCCCAGTTTAGGAAACTCTGCTTGACAATAACCCCGTACAATTATAAATTAATTTGTGATGCTGCCCCTATAAAACTGATTTTATTGATGTTAGAGTTCAACAAGACCAGTGGTGAAATCCAATTTTTTTTACTACCGGTTCTGTGGGCGTGGCTTGGTGGGCGTGGCGTGGCTTGGTGGGCGTGGCAGAAGGATACTGCAAAATCTCCATTCCCACCCCACTCCAGGGGAAAGGATATTGCAAAATCTTCATTCCCACCATATTCTGGGGCCAGCCAGAGGTGGTATTTGCTGGTTCTCCAAACTACTCAAAATTTCCTCTACCAGTTCTCAGAACTGCTCAAAATTTCTGCTACCGGTTCTCCAGAACCTGTCAGAACCTGCTGGATTTCACCCCTGAACAAGACGTAAATACACCATTTTAATGTAAACATTTAAATTGATGTATCCTAGAATTTTTTAAACAGGTAGTCCTCAACTTACAACCACAACTGAGCCCAACATTTATGTTGTTAAGTGAGGGTTGCCCAAATTTATGACTTTTCTTGTCACAGTTGTTAAGTGAATCACTGCAGTTGATAAGTTAGTAAACTGGTTGTTAAATGAATCAGTCGTTCCATTAGTAATACAGTTGCTAAGTCAATCTGGCTTCCCCATTGACTTGTCAGAAGATTGCAAAAGGTGAAGGCTATGACTTGGTGACACTGCAACCATCATAAATATGAGCCAGTTGCCAAACACCTGAATTTTGATCACATGATCATGGGAATGCTACAGCACAGCCATTCTCCGCACATATACTAGCAAAATGAGAATCAAAGCGCCAAGTGAGTTTCGAACACTTTCACTTTGCCTGTACAAGCCTAATCAGATGTTCTAAAACCACCTGTGAAGGTTTTTGTTTTTGTTTTAAATGAAAAAACCTGGTCAGGCTTTTTTGGGCAAGATGAAAACTCTTAGAGCAGGGGTGTCAAACTAAAGGCTTGCAGGCCAGATCCAGCCCATGGTGTGCTTAGATGTGGCCCGCCGGGCTGCCCTGGAAACAGCGAAAGACTGGCCCATGGTGCCTCTGCCAGTGAAAAGGAGCTCTGTTTTCACTGGCAGAGCGCTCGGACCACCACAGGTGCCTCTGACACGAGTGACATTGACCTGGCCACACCCATCCTGCCCACGCGCCCTCCCCTCCGTCCTCCCGAGGTCAAACACTAATGCAGCCTTCAATGAAATCAAGTTTGATCCCCCTGCCTTAGAGGCTCCTGATTCATAGTTTGAGACCTCATGCCATTCTATAGATTGGATGTGATGTGGAACTGATGTGGCAATGCAATGTGGAATCTAGTAAATATATACCATAGTATTTGGCAGTCCCTACAAATGTCCCTATGCATTTTCAGTCTCAGCACTGACAAATTAACTAACAGCTAGCCTGCAACAAACTATGCACACACTCTTTAAAATGTTCTTGCCTGATTTTGTTAAGCTACAGACTAGTTATGGCCCATAAAACAAGGCAGGTAATAAAACCTTTAATTAAATTCCAAAAGCCACAATAAAACCAGAGGCAACGCACTACAATGAATTATTAGTTTCCCCTCCTGCCTCATTCAACCTTGATACCTCCATTTCAGTGATGAAAAATGAGTTCTTTACCTCCAATCTTGCAGGAAAGTAAAAGCAATAAGACACCTGTGATAGAAGGTTGTCAGGATTAACAGGAGGGAGGAAGTGCGTGCCAGAGTAACAAAAGACAACACAGGTTAGATAATTTGTGTGGGAGAAAAAGGATGAAAGTGGGTCCTTCCTAGTTGTACATGTTTATGGTACAAGTAGTCTGATTTAATTTGGTTTATAGGGGAGGAACAATAAAGGAAAGACTAAGAAGGGTCCTAACATGTCTTTCTTGGTTTTGGAGCATGATAAGACTTCATCTATATGGAAGCCGTCACTCTTTCAGATGACTCTAAATCAGAATTTAGGCTTACATCTTGAACCTAGGAAATATATACAGCTACAGAGAGCCACGGTGACGCAGCGATTTGAATGCAGTATTGCAGGCTAATTCTGCTGACTGAGAGCAGTTTGATCTTGACTGGCTCAAGGCTGCCAGTCAAGAGGACCCAAAATATTGGGGGCAATATGCTGTCTCTGTAAACTGCTTAGAGAGGGTTGTAAAGCACTGTGACATGCCACGCCACGCCACGCCACGCCCACCAAGCCACGCCCACAGAATCGGTATACATCTAAGTGCTAGTGCTATTGCTAGTGCTATTTTTTCCCCTAGGAATTCCTTTAAAAAGAGAAGGATAAATCAACTCTAGAAACATACTGCATAACAGGAACATGAGACTTAAACGTAACTTACCACTTTACAGATGGGAACTTATCCAGGACTTCATAGCAATTGCCACCTTAAGTAAAGATCATAGAATCATGATGTTGGAAGGACCTTAGAGATCTAGTCTGATCCTCTACACTGATTATGGGATGGAAATCCAACTCACTTGGACAACAGCAGGCTAGGGAAGGTGTATGGAATTTATCTCTGGTCTTCAAAAGGAAGTGGGAGATATGAAACAAATACTCAGCTCTGGGGAAAAATGAAGCACAAGAAAGAGGCTCAGAACAGCCCTATCTTGACTTTGTGTTCTTTAAAAAGGGGCAATGAAGATTTGGGGCATTCTATCAAGATTCAGTCAATATAATCTTACTTAATGTTTCTTCATGTGCTCAACTAATTAACTTAATCAGTGCTTGAGCAAGCAGTAAATTCAAAAATGTTGATTCTTTGCTACCACCTAATGGTTGAAAGGTCAAACAGTAGTCACAAAGTGGCCTAAGCCCTGAAATAATTTAGCCCATCTCAGGTTTAAGGCATAGAATTGAAAATGCACTTGAGAGAACTGAGCTCTTGAATTTCTAAAGCCTGCCTAGTGCAGAATTCCCTTCACAATAGCCAAAAGGGGTTCTTGCCAATAGAACGGGAAAGAAAAAGGGGGAAAAGAGGATGCGGCATTGCGCATGCCAACTGAAGGACACTTTTCACATATAGTAGTGAATGATGTTAGACAGATGTTGGAATATTGCACGTCAACTATATATACAGTTTGGACAGCAAAACCACATGGGCACATAAATGTGTGCTGTGGGGGCCAGGAGGAACTCAAATGGCATCATTTTCAACTTGCTGCAAAATGCAAAGGGAAAACAGCCCAGCAGGGATGAAATGCCGGTTCGGATCGGATCGCGGGATCCGGTAGCGATCCTGGCTGCTGGTTCGGCGATCCAGTAGTGATGGCGAAGCAAAACTCTGCCCACCTGCCCGGGTATCATTACTTCCTGGTTTTAACCAGGAAGTAGTTTTTTTTACCTTCTGCACATACGCAGGTCTGCGCGCGCATACAATACATGCACAAAGGAAGTACACGCACATGGCACATGCACTTCCGAACTGGTAAGGAAAGTAATTAGATTTCACCCCTGGAAGCATTGCACTAAATGTTATTTGGGTATACTCAAACTTAGGAGCAGGGAAGTAGGAAACTGTTCTAAACTAGGATTACTATATGGCTGCTAAAGTCCAGTCAATGTGGCAGAAAAGTGATATCAGCTATCAATTCAGCTTTAGCCTTAACTAAATTTCAAATACCAGGAAGTTGTATCACTATTGTTTGAAATATTTGGATTACAGAATACTATAACTATATACATGGATGGCTGCAATCACGTACTTCGGATGTGATTCATAGTTTGTTGACTTAAGTAGAAAATTCTGAAGCCCTTGGTGTGCTCTGAGCTGTTTGCTTGCAGATGTCCAAAGTCCAAGCAAACATCCAAGATCAGAGATCACCAAGGACTCCACTGTTCAATCCTGCTCTACATACATTCTCTTTTATTAGAGGTCTCTGTTAGCTTGCACTTTCATTAATATATTCTTTCTCAAATAGTCCACTATGTTGATAATGTTGTTCAAGATGATCTCAAAGTCACTTTACATTTCCTTACATACACTATAAGGAAGAAGTTTCAATCAAAGGGTCTCAAGGAGGTGAGGAAGTTGGAAATATATATAAAAGCTGCTATTGTTATGCAATTCTTATTATGTTTACAACAATATGAAGTCACAGCTGCTAGTTCTTTATGAAGGCAAATATACATGCCCCAGGAAAATGTTGCAGGATCCAATATGAGTCAGGCACCAGGACCAGAGGTTTGATCTTCTGAGCTTTCAAACTTGTGCTGAAGCCCACATTCAGGGAACTTCTCTGAAGCAGAGTGTGTGCTTTTTGTGTGGTATTTATAGTGCCTGTTGTAAGTGGGTTTTTAGATGTTGATTAGGGTGTGTTGATGGCTGGCTTTTAAATCATTAGCTGTTCTTTGCTTGTGCTGCCCAGCCCTCACCTTTTAAGTACATGATAGGCTGTTGGTAAATCAGCACTCCTGTTGACACTCCTGTTAGTTCTTTAGCTGGTCTTGGCTTGCATATGCATTGTTGGCTTTCATATGCATTGAGTTTTTCCCAAGAAGCAAGAATATCATAATGCATTGTCATAGTGTTTGAGCAGAGTCAGGTGGCCTTTTGCAACAAACATATGGAAATTTTGTTAAGGCATAGATTTTCTATTGCTGAGATTTTTTGGTATGACACCCAGTGTGCTGGAAAACACTACGACCACCAAAACTGGTTTATGCCATAATTTTTAAGTTTCAATTGTCAGATCTTTGTGATTGTCTTCAATTCTTTCGTCTTCTGTTCTATTATCCCTTGGAATTGCCACATAAATTATCCACACTTTCTTCTCAATCACAATTGTATTTGTTGTGTTACGAGCCAAGACTTTATCAGTCTGTACATGGAAATCCCACAATATTCTACCCTGCTCATTTTTGACTACTTTTTCAACCATATTTTCCCATCAATTTTTCATTACTGGTACATAATAATTTTTACATATGTTCTATGATTCATTTTGGGGACTGTATTACATTTATAATCAATTTGTACAATCTTTAACATTTTTAACTTGTTCATACTTGTGTTATCCAAATGTAACATGCCCATATATTTATATGCTTCATCCTGATAGTTCCTGATGGTTTGGTCATTCAGTATTTCAATTCCATGATTGTTTGTGATTTTACCCCAGTTTAGTTTTATTGTAGCACAGTTCTGTAGGCCAAATTCCATTGCTATATCTGAATGGGAAAATACTGTATGTGAATACTTTAAAATGGGAAATAAGGAAAACTGGGCTCTTTCCCCTCTGAATAAAATCCCAGGGATGAGGAAATGCTATTACTGGATAAATAAATGTTTTACATGACTCCAGCATCATCCTCAGTATTTCCTGAACCTTCTTCTCTATGTAGTTCAAAAGTGGACATGAACCAGTATCCCATTATATCAATATTGGGCATTAGGGCAGAGGCAGCTGGAAGTTGTAGTTCAGCAACATTTGGAGGTTCAAATGTTTCCCAAGCTGCTTTAGATGATGACACTATGTCACAATTCAAAACATGGTGAGCCACTAGGGAGCTGGCTTCCTTATTCTACTAATCAGGGCCTTGGACTTTATGTCCAAATCCAGTTCCAAAAACCCCATGACCATGGAAGTGATTGGATTGGACATAGGAGGTGTTGTCAACTTTCACACACACACAAACCCACTAATTTAAAATCCAAAGACACTCAGTAATAGTGAAGGTGGGAATCAACATAATTTTGACAATATTATGAAATGCAAATATTTGGCTAGAGTTTGATGCTTTGCCAATTAAGCTAAATATTTAAAATCAAAATCATCTTATCAACGAAAGTGTGGGGGAATAATCTTTTCTGGGTTTTGCTGAGTAGAGTCCAAAGTCCATTACACTCTCATTTATTTATTTAAAATGATGTTTAGAACTCCCCTTTCTGCTGAAATTTCCAAGAGAGCAAACAAGAACTCAGTGAAAAGTTTCAACACATTAAAATCAAATACATTAATTAAATAGTAGCCAAAAGGAGCTTTAAAATGACAATAAAAAGCGTAAGACCATTCAAAGAAAACACATTATCTGTTTTCCTCTTGAGAGAATGGAAGTGTTTGGCATTTAAATGACAGGAGACTAGATCCTGGAAAATTCCTGTGGCTAATGTTCATCTCAGAATTGTGCTGTGTGGAGTCTTTTGAGAGGTTTTGGGTGGGGCATATGTGGTCTTGTGGGCAAGAAGGGGCAACATGCTTCCTTTCCATGAAATCCAAATGAAGCATAAAATTATGTATAAGAAGTAAAAAAAGTAAAAAAAGGCTCTAAGAGTTGTAAACCTAATTTTGCGTAGCTTCTTTTCCAAAAACTCTACACTACTAACCAGAGCATACAAAACATTTGCTAGACCTATTTTTGAATACAGCTCATCTGTCTGGAACCCACACATCTCTGACATTAATACAATTGAACGTGTCCAGAAATATTTTACAAGAAGAGTTCTCCGCTCCTCTGAAAAACAACAAAATACCTTACACCACCAGACTTGAAATCCTGGGATTAGAAAACTTAGAACTCCGCCGACTCCGACAAGACCTGTGTTTAACACACAGAATCATCTATTGCAATGTCTTTCCTGTTAAGACTACTTCAGCTTCAATAGCAATAATACAAGAGCAAACAATAGATTCAAACTTAATGTTAACCGCTTCACTCTTGATTGCAGAAAATATGATTTTTGTAACAGAGTTGTCAACGCTTGGAACACACTGCCTGACTCTGTGGTCTCTTCTCAAACTCCCAAAAGCTTTAACCAAAAACTGTCTACCATTGACCTCACCCTATTCCTAAGAGGACTATAAGGGGCGTGCATAAGAGCACAAAAGTGCCTACTGTTCCTGTCCTAATGTTTCCTTTCATTATATCAAATTAATACAATTATTACATACTTTTGCTCATATATATGCTTATATGATATTTTGCTGATTTATGTTGATGCTTGTGTATACTGTTGTGACAAAAAAAACACCACATACATAATGCTGTGAGGGGAAGGATGACCCTGTGCATTAGAACAACCTGGTCCTGATTACTTCAAGCTGAGTTACAGGCAGTCCTCAACTTACAACCATTTGTTTTATAACAGTTCACCACATGGTGAACTGGAAAAAAGTGACTTACGATGCATCCCCAAAGTTACAGCTATCACACCGCCCCCACAATCACACAAACACAATTCAGGTGCTTGGCAACTGGCTCACATTTACAATGGTTGCAGCATCTTACTGCAATGTGATGACAATTTGTGACCATTCCGGCTGACTTCCAACAAGCAAAATCAATTGGGGAGGCGAGATTCACATAACGAGCCTATGATTAACTTAATGATTGCAGTGATTCCTTTAACCACCATGGTAAAAATGGTGATTAAAATCAGGTCTGGTCACAGGACATTTGCTTTACAATTGTACCGACTTATGACAGAAATCCCAGTTTCAATTGTGGTCATAAATCAAGGACTGCCTGTATTTTTATTTGGTTCGTGATATCAGCGACTGCAGCAACCTAGCCAACTGGTATTCAAAGGCAAGCAAGATTTTCCACAGAACATTGGACAGAGTCAAACTATCTGCAGGTTCTGTATGGCCCACCATGTTTAAGACCACAGAGCACTTATCCATTACATAAATACCTCCCTACAAATAAAACCTGCAACAAAGAAAAATAGATATTTGTTTGTTATAGCTTATCTCAGGGTTGTTGTTTTTTACCATATTCTACAGTAGTCCTTGACTTACAATAGTTCATTTAGTGACTGTTTGAAGTTACAACATCACTGAAAAAGTGACTTATGACCGTTTTTCACACTTGTGACCATTGTAGCATCCCCATGGTCACGTGATTTACATTCAGATGCTTGACAACTGACTCACATTTATGATGGTTGCAGTGTCCTGGGATCATGTGATCGCCTTTTGTGACCTTCTGACAGGCAAAGTCAATGGGAAAACCAGATTCACTTAACAACCGTGTTACTAATTTAACAGCTGCAGTGATTCACATAACAAATGTGTCAAGAAAAGTCGTAAAATGGGCACAACTCACTCAACAAATTTCTCACTTAACAACATAAATTTTGGACTCACTGCAGTTGTAAATTGAGGACTATTTACTGAAGCAAATTGTATATGAAGGAATGTAGAATTGATTTTGAAAATAGAGAAGGATTAAGTGTGCTGTTAAGAGGCGTTATCAGAAAAAAATTAGGCAGCCATGAGAATGAGAGAAGTGTGAGGAAAAAATCAAATTAACTCCTCATGATGTTGGGTCAGAAAGAAATCTGAGACAAATTTTCAGGATTCTGTTATTCTACTTTACTTCAAGGCCTGGCCTATCTCAGAGGACCAATATCCCAGGGCTCTAAATCTTTAGCTATGTCGGAAAAATCAGAATAAGAAAATAAGGAATGGGGATAACAGTCTGCACCAAGAAACTCAGATTTGGAGGATGGAGGTACTTTCAAAAAGAAGTGTAAAGTGTGGCTTATTTTACTATGTGTGTTTGTGAATATGTGTATGTGTATAATGGATTAATATGTGTACCAAAATAAAAAGTGATCAAATGTATGCAAAGGACATATATCAGAATTTGTGTTCTGTTCCCCTCCGCAGTCTGGGAGACACGAGCGCTGACTTAGCCGGCAACTATCAGCTCTGGTAGCAAACTAGCGAGCGTCTGCCAAGTGTCTCTGTTATCTCTTGATGCCGATGAGTCAGCCAGGAAACCAGGAACAAACAGGACTTCAGCTCTAATTCTCTCCCTCTAAGCAGTTGATTTGCTCGCCCTTGCTGCTTTTATATCCTGTGGGGTGTGGCTCCATGACTCAGCACTTCCTAGGCCTGCCCCACCCCTGCTTCTGTTGTTTATTTATTTATTTATTTAATCACATTTATATACCGCCCTATCTCCCTAGGGACTCAGGGCGGTTCACAGGCAAGTAAAAATACATATAAATACAGATTAAAATAACAATTAAAAAACTTATTCTACATAGCCAGATTATTAAAAAGCAATATAAATAATAAATAATAAAACCCATTAAAATCCCATATAAATTTAAAATCTAATCCAGTCCTGCGCAGATGAATAAATGTGTTTTGAGCTCGCGACGGAAGGTTCGGAGGTCCGGAAGTTGACGAAGTCCTGGGGGGAGTTCGTTCCAGAGGGTGGGAGCCCCCACAGAGAAGGCCCTTCCCCTGGGTGTCGCCAGACGGCACTGCCTAGCTGATGGCACCCTGAGGAGTCCCTCTCTGTGAGAGCGCCTCTCCTGCCTATGAAACCTAGGATCCAGCCGGGCCTGATTGCCATCAGCTGGGTCTGGAGGTGTGGCCTGGGGGGGGAAAAAGTCAGGGGACGGAGGCCTCGTTATCTCTTCCACCTGGCCTGCCTCTGGCTCCTGGAACTGAGCCAGGGAAGCCGGTGCTCCAGAGGTAAGTCCTGATGGCCTTTCCCCCTCACTTTCTGAATCACTTTCTGTCAGGGGGCCCGGCTCGGGTGGGGGGTGCAGACACAACAATTTGCATACTCAAGAAGACTCAGATATTTGGATATCAGGCAAAAACAATTCATCCTGTCTGTTATGCATGTGAAGCTTCAATGCCCCAAAAATACTGTTGAAAAAGCCAACTACAGTAGTAGCAAAAATATGCTCCACTTAACAACCTGAAAACCAGTCCCTTTCTTTTGCAGAGGGTTAAATGTGTGGATACATTTTTTATGTCCTGCACAGCAACTGAAGAAAAATAACTATGCAGGATCCATTCTGAGTCGGTAACCGGGACCAGAGGTTTTGTCTTCCGAGCTTTCGGACTCATGCTGGAGCCCATCCTCAGGGACACACTCTGCTAGAAAGAAGTTTCCTGAAGATGGGCTCCAGCATGGGTCTGAAAGCTCAGAAGACAAAACCTCTGATCATAGTGACTGACCCAGATTGGATCCTGCAACATTATCCTGGGAAACGTATATTCACCTTCGTTCGTAAAAAATAAGTATCCTCATGTTTTTTGTGCAGCAGATAACAAAGGCCTGGAAACGCTTTGCTAAGCTGTTCCCCCATTTTTGAAGGCGGATGGAGAGGGGAGAAAAATAAGAGCTGAAAGAAATGTTTCTTTTTTTTAAAAAAAACTTTATTAAACTTTTTTACATTAAAAACATTAAAAAAGGGGGAAAAAAGGCTTATTATCATTTAACAGCTTATTTGTGGTGTTTTTCATCTAATAATAATCCATGCAATAATGACAAACATTAAATTATACATATTTGTGTTCTTATTTTATCTATTGATTATGTTTAGTAACTAAATATTCCTATCTCCTTTCCATCCATCCATACCACCGTTCCCATATACCATAAAATACTGATGTCTCCTTATCCTTCAGACTCAAAGTTAGTTTGTCCATTTCTGTGCAATTCATAATCTTTTGTACAATAAGTCTCTCTGTGGGCACACATGGCTGTTTCCAACATTGAGCGAAGGCCATCCTAGCAGCAGTTAATATATGTAGTATTAAATATTTTATACTCTTCACGTATTTTTTTTTAAAGATCCCCAATAAAAAAAGTTCGGGTTCTAGATCCAATTGTTCATTCGTGATTTCTTGTAGCCACTTTTTAATTTTTAACCAATATTTACGTGCTTCGGGGCAAGACCACCACATATGGTAATATGTTCCCTCTTTATTTTTACATTTCCAGCATATGGGAGACATTTTGGGATACATTTTCGCTAATCTCGAAGGGGGCAGGTGCCACCTATAGAACATTTTATATGCATTTTCTTTGTATGCTGCTGATTTGGTTAGTTTATAATTTCTGTTCCATATTTTCTCCCAATCTGATAAATTTATATTATGTCCAATATTTTGACCCCATGCGATCATACATCCTTTCACTACTTCTTCTTCCAATTCTACTTCTAGCAAATATTTATAAATTTGGGTAATATTTTTTTTGTCTGGCCCTAGTAAAATTTTATCTAATTGCTGTGGTTTAAGATATATTCCATATTCTTTTATATCTTGTTTGTATCGATTTTGTAACTGAAGATAGGCCCACCAGTCAACCCGTAGTCCTTGTTCTTGGAGGTCCTGTAGTGTTTTTAATTTTCCATGAATATCTAATAGATCTTTATATTTTAGCATTTTATTCAAATCTAAATTATTTGGGTGAATCATTGCTTCCATTGTGGATAGCCAGATTGGGATTTTTATATAGTGTTTCTTTTTAACTTTAATCCAATTGTTTATTAGGGAATCTCTAATCAAATGTCTGTGGAAATACTTTTGTTTCGTATGGCCTGTTTCCCACAGAAAGGCATGCCACCTCTCTGTAGGTCGTGGCCTTCTATAGTTAGTATTCTTTTATTCTTTAAATTGATCCAGTCTTTTAACCAAACTAGTGTTGCTGCACTATAATATAATTCCCAATTTGGTAATCCGAATCCTCCTCTGCTCTTCATATCTTGTAAATATTTCATTTTATTCTAGGTTTTTTCCCCTGCCAAATAAATTTTCCAATTGTTTTATTAAGGTCATTAAAAAAGGTCTTTTCTAATTTGACTGGAACAGTCTGAAACAAATATAGGAATTTTGGTAGTATAGACATCTTTACGGCTGCTATTCTTCCTAATAGTGACAGCTGCATCTTCTTCCACAATTCTAAATCTTTTTTTGTTTCTTGTAATAATTTGTTGTAATTATTCTCCTTTATTGCTTTGCAATGTGCTGACAACCATATCCCTAAGTATTTGATTTTTCTTGTTGTTTGAAGTCCAAGTGATCTTTCCAGTTCTATTGTTTGTGGTTCTGTTAAATTTTTTGGTAGAAGTTTTGTTTTCTGTCTATTAATTTTCAGCCCTGCTACAGTTCCATATCTTTCTAATTCCTTAATTAGTGCTTGTCGTCTCTAGTGGTTCTTCAATGATAAAAGCCAAATCATCTGCAAATGCTTGCAGTTTATATTCTTCACTTCTGATTTTCAATCCTTTTATTTCTGGATTTTGTCTAATTCGTTCTAGTAATACTTCTAATGAAAGTATGAAGAGCAGAGGGGATAGGGGGCAGCCTTGTCGAACTCCTTTTTCTATATTTAAAGTTTGGGTATTTTCTCCATTGATTATAATTTTTGCTTTTTGTATCGAATATATTGCTGTTATAATATTCTCAAATTTGGTGCCAAAATTCATATCATATACTTGTTGAATCATAAATTGCCAATTGAGATTGTCAAATGCTTTTTGGGCGTCCAAGAAAACAAGGGCTACCTGTTTCTCTGGGTGAGCTTCATAGTATTCCAAACTATCCATAATTATTCTTAAATTGTTTCTAATTTGTCTGTCTGGAAGGAATCCATTTTGGTCTGAGTGTATATAATCATTCAAAATTTTCTTTAATCTATTGGCGATAATAGTAGCAAATATTTTATAATCTACATTTAACAGAGAGATTGGTCTATAATTTTGTATCAGCCTAGGATCCGTATCCTCCTTGGGATTAGCCAAATTAGTGTTTCCCTCCATGTATCCGGCATTTTAGCTGATGTTAATACCTCATTAAATAAATCAACCATTATTGGTCCTATTTGTTCTTCTATTGTCTTATAGAATTCTGCTGGAAAACCATCAGGGCCTGGTGTTTTACTACTTTTCTGGGATCTAATTGCTTGATTTAATTCCATCATAGTTATATCCTTAGTCAGCATTTCTTTCAGTTCATCTTTTATTTCTCGAGTTCTTTTTTCCCTTAGATAGTTCCTAATCTGCTCCTCATCTATTTTTTCTTTCTTATAGAGATCTTCAAAATATTTATGTGCAATCTCTTTTTTCTTTTCTATTTTATATTGGTTTTCTCCGTTTTCATCTTGTAATTGGTAGATGGTTCTTTTCTCTCTCTCTTTTTTGAGTTTATAAGAGAGCCATCTTCCTGGTTTATTTGCTTGTTCAAAGTGTATTTGTTTGGTTGCTTTCAGATTTCTGACCAGTTCTTCTTGCTCAACTAAATTGAGTTTGTGTTTATAGAGAATCAGTTGTTCTTGTAGTTGAGAATTTAATGGGTTATTCTGTAGGTTAGTCTCTAATTTTTTAATTGTTTGAAGTATATTATTTTGTTGGGCATATTTTTCTTTGTTCTTTTTTGCAGTAAAGGATATTATAACTCCCCGAATCACAGCTTTCATAGTATCCCATAGGTTTTGGGTCGATGTATATTGATTATTATTTTCTTTAAAATAAAAATTTAGTTCTTCCTTAATTTTCTTGGTAAATTCCTCATCTTTCAATAATTGAGTATTTAGTGTCCATCTTCTCCTTGGCTTTCCCCCCCCCCTTCCAGCTAATTTTAAGTGGGTTGTGGTCTGCCCATGAATTCAATAAGATTTCTACTTCTGCCACTTCTTCTACTAGATCTCCACTCATCCATGCCATATCAATGCGTGACCAAGATTTATGGGGGTTTGAATAAAAGGTAAATTGTCTTTTTTCTGAGTTTAGTATTCTCCATATATCTATTAAATTTAATTCTTTAGTCATTTCTACAAATATTTTTGGTAGCTCTCTTTTTTCCCCCACTTTCTTATTCCCCCCGTTGTAGTCTTTTTGATAATTTGATATCGCATTGAAATCGCCTATGATACAAATGTTTTCCTTTTCTAATTCAATAATTTTGTCATATAGGGCTTTATAAAATTCACTTTGATTGTCATTGGGGGCATAAATTACCACTAATAGGATTTTTTTAAAATTTATCTGTATTTCTATTGCCAAAATTCTTCCTTTAGGGTCTTCAAATATTAAATTTGCCTCTATCTCTTCCTTAATGTACACCGCTATTCCTTTCTTTTTCTCCTGATCTGCAGAAGCTGTAAACAGCCTCCCTAATTTGGGGCAATTTAAATATTTTTCATCAGTTTTTAGAATATGTGTTTCCTGTAAGCATATAATATCTACATTTTGTTTTATTAAATTTGCAAAAATCCTTTTCCTTTTTGTCATTGAATTTAGTCCATTTATGTTGATGGATAAGAGTTTCACCTCCTTTTCCATAGCCCTAGTTATCTTTCGCTTTTTGTCTTCTGATTGCTCTTATATCCCTTTCTGTTTGTTGTTGATTAGTATCTATTTCTTCTTGTTCTTTGTGTTTATTTTTTAGTTGGTCTTGCCTTCTTTGGGGATTTAGCTCTAAATCTTCTTTGCTATTTTGGTCTTCTGACCCCACCAGTTGTTTAAAAAAATCCTGAGCTTTTTCAAGCGTATCTATTTTAATTGTCCTTTCCTCCCAAGTAACCAACATCCCTTCTGGAATCAGCCATCGAAATAAAATGTTTCGTTTATTCAACTCAGTCGCCAGAAATTTATAATCCTTTCTCTGCTCCCTTACTCTTCTTGGGATTTGCTTAAGAATCTGAATTTCTTTACCTTTATGTGTTATTATTTCTTCTCTGGATATTTTATATATAATATCTCGCACTTTCCTTCTTGTAAATCGAATGTGGACCTCTTTTGGGAGTTTGTTTCTTCTCGCATAACTCGTGCTGACCCTATAAACGTCGTCCATCTCCTTTAACATTTCCTCCTTGTCTCTATCTAATACTTCAGCTAAGATTTCTGCCATCACTAGTTCCAAATCTTCATCTTTTTCTTGCACTACATTTTGAAATCTTAAATATGATGTTTCTAAGGCTGCATTGATTCAGGATACTGCTTCGCAGTGCAAGACTGAGAGCAATTTTGACACAACAGATTCAGCATCGCTGCTTTAGGTAAAAGGCATTACAGGCATTGGCAGTAACTCAAACAATGTCTCAGGTTGCTTCTTCGTGTATATCCGAAACCCATCCTTATGTATGCCGAGCACTGAGAAAATCTATATTTGGGATCAGATGGTGGCAGGGAGAATACACCACCCTCTTCTATTGCAGGGGTCTCCAACCTTGGCAACTTTAAGACTTGTGGACTTCAACTCTGGCAAAGCTGGCTGAGAAATTCTGGGAGTTGAAGTCCACAAATCTTAAAGTTGCCAAGGTTGGAGACCCCTGTTCTATTGCATGTTCAGGTAACAGACTGGGTGTTCCAAAATTACTAAGTGAAAAGCAAAGATAAACATACAGCACAAGCTAGTGCAATTATGGAGCAAACCAAACAGTCCAATGTCTATATCCACCTATGCAAATGAAATGAAATGAAATGAAATAAAATAAAATGACCCTCTCCCCCCACGACCATATTGATTTCACACACACAACAGATATCTAAGCTCAATTGGAAGCTGTGCGTTGTCTTCTCAAGGATAAGCTGTTATTGAAACAACTGATAACCAGCTAAACAACGCAAAAAAGTATATCCCACATTGCAGCTGCATGACAAACAGTACTGAGAGTTAATGCTAAGGTAAGTATGCTTCTTTTATCAATTCACAACGTAACGGCATAAGTGATATGAAGTCTGAAAGTCATGATTTTGGAATTGTCTTTTGTCTATAACTGGCAACATCCAGAAGAGGTGCACTTGATTGTAGGTTGATCACAACCTACATCTGTGTGTGAATTGCTTTGTGAGTCATTATCCCCACTGATACATACATATGTGTGTGCATGTGTGTGTGTGTGTGTGTGTGTGTGTGTGTTTGTACCTCTGAAGTAATTTTACAATTTCTGTTAAGAAATTTCTGGAATCAGAAGTTCAGGATAACCACATTTTCCTGGAGAAATAAATCTAACACACTTGCAATATTGCAAATAAATAAGTACAATAATCTCTTCTCCCACCAGCACAGATTTCAACCCTTAACTCAGTTGTGATCTGTGTATTTGCTTCCCAATCACAAGCTCTTTGAAACAACTGAAAAAAGGATGGTCACTTCGACTCCTCCCTTTTAGCTTTGACAGTAACATCAAAGAAACAGCAATTTTCTCCACATTTGCTCATTTTTTTCTAGACCTCTTTCCTTCAGTGTTGTTATAAATAGACAGAGAGAACTGAAGCAAGAAAAAAACCCTCCACTTACATAAGAATAAAGTAATACCTAATGCAATTCTTATAAAAGAAGCTGATTCTCTCGTAAATGTAGGAACTTATCCGCTGTGGTGCTTAAAAATTTGTGAAACCTTTTGAATGTTCAGTTTATGCATAAATGTTTGAATGTTCTAAAATGTGATCTGTCAAACTAGATAAAAGAGAACCTAATTCAACAAGTAAGTAAAAACTACGTCCATGTATTTATTGAGGGAAATGATCCAAAGCTGTATATTGATATGTGGCAAAAGTTGTATACTCACCTTTAGTAGCAATAACTGCAACAAAACATTTTCAATAACAGTTGATCAATCTTGCACATCAGGATTTTTAGCCCATTCCATCTTAGAGAACAGCTTCAAGAGAGAGTTGCTGATGGGATTCATCACATGAACTGGCTGCTTTCAGGTCCTGCCACCATATTTCTATAGGGTTAAGGTCTGCGCTTTGACTTGGCCATTTGGAAACATTAACTTTCTAGTGTATTCTTCGGTTGTATGACTTACGTGTTTTGGGTCATGGGCTTGCTCCATGATCCACTTTCTCTTGAACTTCTCTCACAGAGAAATACTCCGATGTTTTTCTGTATAATTTGCTGGTACCGCTCAGAATTCAATGATGGGAAAACCATTTTGGTCTAGAGGTAATAAAGCAGGCCTGAAACAGGATTCTGTCACCACCATAGATGGGATAAGATTCTTGTGCTGGAATGCAGTTTTTGCCTTTTGCCAAACATAATATTTTTAGCTGAAGCTGAAAAATTCTATTTTGGTCTCATCCATCCACAGAAAATTCTTCCAATAGCCTTCTGTGGTTTTGCAAATTGTAAGTGGGCAGCTATGTTCTTCTTGCAAAGTAGCAGCTTTCTTTTTGCAACTCTACCATGCTTGGCATTGTTGTTCAGTATTTTCCTGATAGTGATCTCATGAATACCGATGTTTGCTAATGCAAAAGAGGCCTTCAGTTCCTTAGATATTACCCTGAGGTTGAGATCTCAAGAGTTTATTACCTGCCTTGCTTTTGGAGTGATCTTTGTTGGTCAAACAGTCTTGGTGAAGATTACAATGATGTTGAATTGGCATTTATGCACAATCTGTCTCACAGTGGATTCTTTGGAACTAGTTTTGTAACTTTTTCTAGCCTGATCTAAGTTTTTTGGGAGGTCCTCAAAAATCTCCTTCATTTGAATTATGACACAGTGGCATTCTGAAGGTCAGACTTTGGATAGTGAATACCCAGAATTCTATTCTTTAAATAAGGCAGCACCTCCCACACTCCCACCTGATTATCACCTCATTGACTAAACACCTGATTCTAATTTCACTTCAAGTGAACTGATACTCCTAGAGCAGCACTCATGGCCTGCAGGACAGATGTGTCACACGCTGGCCACGCCCATACCCAGTTTAGCAAAGGGCGAAAAAGTCATGATACGTCACATGACGACATGAGTTCGATACCCCTATCCTAGAGGTTCACATACTTTTGACACACACTAATATATAGCTTTGGATCATTTTACTCAATAATTGAAGAAGTATACATTTTAACACATTTAATTGGCTTCTCCTTATCAAGTTTTAGATGTTTCAGGTTATATTTATGCATACATATTGAAATTTCAAAAAAGTTCAAAAACTTTTAAGCTGAGATGCCATGGTCAATTTACCGAGCTTCACCCTTTACAATAACAGAGCTTCTGCCATAAGGATATTGCAAGTCTCTCAATTGTTCTTTGGTGGTGAAATATTCTAATCAGCTTAAAGTTTAAGAATAATTATATTGTTTCCATTAGGTATAGTTGATTGATAAAGGAAAGGGATGGCAGAACCTGGGGGCAGAGTTAAAAGGGGATCAACCTAGAATCCCTATGTAGCCACAAGGGTACTAAGTCCAACTCTCCTTGAATTCCATTGATCCTTATCTAACTCTAAGCAAGCATCAACCATTAGTTGAGAAGATTCCTGTGCATAGGCTTTTAGCAATAAAACAATTCAATTGAACCTTCACACCTGGTTCTGGTCTTTTGCATATGAAAATTGCAAAAACGACCTCACTTAGGAGAAATACCTCCAAAATATGAATCATATCATTTGGGGGGGGTGTAAAACTCGAGAGGTGTGTGAGGAAAAGAGGAAGGTTATAAATAAAATTGCACATAATATTCCTCCTGCAGTTCAAAGTTTACAGATTTCCCATCAAACACCTGCTTGACTTCAAATTTTTTATTATTACAAATGTATATTATGTTTATTTTTAAAAATTCACACAGAAGCAATTCAAAATAATTACAACAAAAATTAAAATACTGCAGATGTAATGAATGAAAACATAGTTTTTAACAATCTATCGAAAGCAATGTAAGCACATTTTAAAAAGCATAAATATTTAATGAGGGCAAAGTTTGTTAGATTCTCTTAGTTGCAAATGCCCAGTACAACAGTTCTAAATTTTAAGCCAATTATTAAACAGACCCAAAGAAGGTAAATTGACTAAATTCCCCATATACATATCTCTACTCACTTTTCATCTGCGCTATTTAAGCAGGCCAAGTTTGGAAATTATATTGGACAGTTTCTAAGTAACTAGCTTACTGTTCTTCTTACTTATCAATAAGAAAGTCAATTGAGATCAATATTGTTGATAGTGGGTAAAAAAATCTCCAATGATTAAAGTTAGGAGCAGGGAGGGTCTTGCGTACATTAAACCAGTAGTCTCCAACCTTGTGGACTTCAACTCCCAGAGTCCCTCAGCCAGCAAAACTCTGGGAGTTGAAGTCCACAAGTCTTAAAGGGATCAAGGTTGGAGACCCTGCATTAAACAGTGAGCCGGGAGATGCTTTTTAAGAAGTTAATACATAGACTCATACAAACAGTTATACCCCTCTACATCTGTCCTCTGATGAAATTGTTCCCACCAACAGCACTAATTTTCTCTCCCTGCAAAGTGATTGGGTCACTCTCTAAAGACTGGGGGGACACAAAGAAACGAGAAAAAAGGGTTGCATCAATAATACTTTACTGATGTAAAATATAATGATGTAATCATTTCCATTTAAGTGTAAATATGCCATGGAATATTGAAAATACAATTCTGCACTGGGAAAATTGAAATATCTACTGCAATTGTCTGTCTGTCCATCCATCCATCTTCAACAGGCAAAAACTACATTGGTAATCATGGATTATTACTGAACTGAAGAAACATTAAAGAGGACACACAAGGAAATAATAAACACAAATGCAAGAAATGAAGATGAATATGTGAAGTAATGTATAAAAGAGAATTGAAGGTAGGCGATCTTCCACAAATAATAATACATGAGCAAATAAAACAAATGAAAAGACAAACTACTTACAGATATAAAAATTATTAAACTGCTGTTCAAAAAAAGATGCTTTCAGTCCACATTATGTAATACTTTTTAGTGTCTACTGAAGACAGATTTTTTTTGAAAAAAAAAAATTAAATAGAATTAATTTACTACTAAATATGTAGGAGATAACAGTGCATTAAAAGACTCCCCCCCCATAAAGCAATACATATTACTCTGCTGGCAAAACAAAGATTACACATGATCTTATATACAGTATGTTTATTTTTGTCTTAAAACAGTTATCTTTACTTAATGTTGCTTAAGTACCATCAATGAAGATTATGAAGGGGAACTAAGCTTATTACGTTTATATAAAATATCAAATACTTCAAGCTTCCACTTCCCTAACAACAAGATGTCCTCCCAACCTCCCCACCCGACTCCCACCCAACCAGATACAGTGTCACAGATACAGTGCAGGACTTGCAGGTTTCACATGATTCTTCCTTCATTACGCAGTCTGTGTTACCGTTCACGTCATCCATGCTTTGCTAATCAAATTTCCTTGGCCCTTTTCTTTGAAAACCAAAGAAGAGAAGCACTGCAGGATGTAGTAGCAAAACTGGTCAATTGCTTGACGTCCACTTTCAAGAGCCAATGAGATAGCAACATGAAAACGCTAGGTTTAAAGCAAAGCTGCACAGTTATGAACATTTCTGTGTCCTGTTTCCATAACATACAACACATGATTTATTATACAATGTATTTTGATTTGTTAAATTCCCCTGAAACAAAGCTATATCACTTTAGCCCTGCAATACATGAGACACTCATCATATTATACACAAATAGTTCACCCCTATAGGCCAAGTATGCCGCAAAGCCAAGATACAAATAGAGAATGAGTGCAGTAAACATTTCAAAAGTGTAAACCTATACTTTCATCTATTCCCCTGTCAATGCTTATTTGGAAGGCCATGAAGTATTGAGCACAGCTACATATGTATGCACAGACGCTGCAGGGAAATGGAGCACAGCAAGCCATTATTTTCCAGCAAAGATGCAAATATATCAATACAGAGTATAATCATGGCCATATTCAAGGGGATCGGAAGCTCATGGAAATAAAGCACATTCAACACAGGTTATCACACTGCATGCACAGAGGAAGCTATATTTTGACAGAGCTCACAATAGTTGCAATTGCAACAAGAAGAAGGCTGGAGTAGCAAAAAGAAAAGGGGTTGCTCATAAGCTGGTCAAAATGAAATTTAATAACCTTCTCAGCTGCTGACCAGATATTAGCTTGAATGCAGTAAGACAGATAAAATTGGAGACATATGAAAGAAAAGGAATGTTTTCACTGAAGATTTGTATGGAAGACGCAAACTCCATCCAACAAAACTAATTTAGACACATAATGCGCAAAATATTACAAAAAATAAATTTTGGGGGAGGGAGAAAGATCCAGTTATTTTTCTTCTCACATAAATTACTTATTATTTCATGAATCAAACACCTCTATTACACTTAGAATCAAATTTTCACTTCCAAGCAACTGGATCCACTGATTTTTTAAATTATTATTTGTTTATTTATATCCCGCCTTTATTATTTTTACAAATGACTCAAGGCAGCAAATATACCCAACAGAAATTTATATTGCAGTCTTAGCATAAAGTTTTAACTTTTGTTAAGGGGCTCTTATATATAAGAAGAAAAAAGCCATGAGGCATAAGCTTATGCTGTTGTATAGTGTAAATGCCCATAAAATGCCTACATAACCTGGTTTCTTCCTCCATCTCTCTTTTTTAATAATTATTTTTAAAATACTGAGTGCTGCTTATTGTATATACTCTAAAGTATATATCCTTTTACATTTAGTGCAATAAAGTTAGGGCCTTGCTTAAAAAGCTTCCGCACCATGGTGAGCCAAATTCCACACAAGGAAATTGAATTCTACAATTTGTACAAACAACACAAATTTGCACTGATATCTAATTATTCCACTTTTAGTAGTCGTAGGGAAGTAATAGTGATTACCCCTGGAAAGCCCTATTCAGTTGCATTCCTTCACATTCTAAAATGTTAGCTAAGAAGTGCTTAGCTTAAGTTATCTTCATACGTAGAAAGAGAGAAAATCTAGTTTAAAAAATAAAAAAAGTCAGAATATGGTGAATTCAACGATGAATTCTAAATTTCTGAATAAAGCGCACTACCTTATTTATTTAGTTCTTTTAAAAATAGATGGGGGAGGAGTTGCTTCATAGTCTATGTTGCTTCTGTTCACAGATACTATAACTAGTAATTAGACAACAAGTCTCCAACATATAGGATCTGTTCATAAGCTTTGTTATTTTTCATGTGAAGTGCTTGTCCAGGATCACAATATTTCTTCAGGACACTCTGTGTCAAATCTTAGGGCAGAGACAGGCAACTAGTGCCCTCCTTCAGGTGTCCTGAACCTTCATTCTTAATCAGCTTTAGCTAGCACAGCCAATGGCAAGGATTATAGTCCAAAACACTGGAAGGATAGCATGGAGTCTATTCCTGTTTTAGGATTAAAAAATATTTCAGTATAGCATATCTCATCTATCACATCTAATCTGGATCAATCACTACAGTGACACAATAACATCAGATGCGTATTGTACATGAGAAGGCCAAGCAACTTCAGTACATTGTTCAACTACTCCTTTTTCAGTATTTGATCTGCTTCAACTGGATAATGAAGGAATAACAGCAATATCAATAATGGCTTCTCAAGGTTCATGATTGCAAGTCTTCTGCAACTAGGCAGATACTAATGCAAGAACAAAATTATTAGTCTTTTAAGGTGCCACAGCACGTTTTGTTTGTTTTTGCTGCAAGTTTCAAAATCAAAATTCAATCAAAATCTAGGTAAGAAACAAATGAAAGATGCACATATATATTAGAGTACACTTTGTCCCGCTACCCGGCCTCCCCAAAGGAGTGGCAAAGCCTCCTTTGCCCTTTTATCCCATTGATGCTGAACCCCAACTGTAGAGATTCAACACAGAGCAAAGACACCACTGCAGGTAACAGATAACCACTAAAGAAGACACTATAGACAAATTTGTTCTACTGGAGCCACAAAAGTTGATGTCTTCTGCTTTGCTTCCATACCTTAATATAAAGCAAAGCTTCAGTCAATTCACTTGGAAGAAAATGACCAATCATCTATGGGATGCTCATCTGAATGATAAAAGAAACATTCATAATCTTCTGTTTGGTGTTCAATCCAAACACATAACATGTAATAGCTGCTGCAGAGACTTGGGTTGTATATTTTTCTTTTCTTCTTTTTTTTTTTAAATATCTCATCTGAAAACTAGACTACTAAAAAGATAATAAAATACTCTGGAATAGTAAAATCTGCTGTTCTTGACATCCATGAGCAAAAGAGTAATATCCTGTGAAAATAACATAGTGCTTTTAAAAGGTGCATTATACCTGTATAGCTAAACTGGTCTGCCTAGTAAAAAAATTAACTATATACAAGCTTGAAAAGCCCAGGAGTTCAAGATTCCAAAAATTTAAAATCCTGGTAAAAGGATTTGGAAAAGGTTAGATTTATGGCAATTACTACAACACGAGAAAGGTGCACCAGGAATCCTTCAATAATTCCATAGGCTAAAGAAGTTTAAGTGCTTGGTTCAGATCAGATCGAGTAACCACAATGGAACACATGCGAAAGCAAGCTGAAGGGAAACTTCACAAGAATCTCCTTTATGGCAAAAAAGGATAAAAACTGTCTCTTGTCTTAAAATAATTAGTAAATAAAACGTTTGCAATTCTAAAATCTGCATCACAATTTGCATTTTTTGGTTCTTCTCATGGTTATGAACTTCATATTGCTGGAGTCCACTCATTGTTAGTTCATTCCTTTCTAACACCCTTTATGAAGTCTCTTTAGTACCGGTGAGATTGGTGGGACGGATGGTACTGAGAACTCTGCTGAGATGATGTTGAATAGCCCATTGTATTCTGGGACTGAGAAGATCCCTGAATGTTGCTTTGGTAACTCAGGCGTGAACTGGAGTGCTACAAAAAAAGCAAAAAAATAAATGTTTTTATGAAGCAGAACTGTTATCATAAAAGAGGGGGTGGAGGATGGCCATAAAGAATTATTGCAGCAAGCTCCCTCTCATATCCTTTGGATGGGTTTAAGCAAGGAAATGAGACTGGCATGTCCATCTTTCACTGTCTTCCTAACTTCTGCTTTGTCTATGGAATATTTAGCTATTGGTAATGGAGAAAACTTAGGTTGAATAACTAAAAGCCAGATGCTAATATTATGCTAATATTAATCTAATATATATTTAATAATTGAAGCTGAGTTCATAAAACTGGATTTGACAGTGAGGACAAACAAGGCACTAGTGAACGTCTCCTTGAAATCTATGTATAACTAGAGCGTCAAATGCACATCTTCACGCATAGACTTACATGAAGAGAGTCTAATATTTTAACCATGCTTACTGTTTCCATGCAAACCAGCTAACCAATCATTCTGGATTAAGGTGGGACTACATTCTGAGCCGTACTTTTTACAGCTAGCTCTCTGAAGCAAAATCATTTTATAAGGCAGAGATGCATATCCATGTGCTGCCTACATTCCCACAAAGTCGAGGAATAGCCCCTAGATTACCATCCAAAATTTGTTCAAAGTTTTGTGACATCCTATATGTTGTGTGTTTGTAGCATCAATAAATAAGCAAGCATGTTGGTTATGGGAAAGTTTTCCATTCCATAAAATGCCAATTGGAAAGCTTGTTTGGTAGTAACATGCTTAAATATAGAAAACAAATTGATTATGTAACAATTTACATTAATCAAATAAAATAAAGATGGTTTGTCATTGAGAGACACTTCTCTTAAAAGCCGCCCAAAGAGGAAAGTACCTAGATAAATATAATGAAAATAGCCATGTCTAATTTGCATTTAGAAAATTTAGAAAAGGGGAATGAAGAATGGGATTCATATAATTCAATGCATAATATAAAGAAACAGCTTGATGCCAGAACCTGATAGGCCTGAATATATGTATTGATACTTCAGTATTAACTTTCTAAAAACCATTTAATGAAATTACATGCACATATACACACATGTTATTATTTGTGACAGCTAATATATTTTAATTTTGTGAAAATGAATGTATCATATGACTGTTGTTGCAGTTACCATGGCCAGATGAAGTTATAAATGCTAGAGATAATACACAGAGCCCAGTGGAATAGGCACTAAAGAGTCACAAGAGAATATTATGCCATGTAATTACAGAGATGATTACCATTAACATGTAATGACCAGACTCCTGCACTCAAGATTATGAATTACTCTCCACAAGCAATATATTTCAATTTATTTAATAATAACAATTACAACATATTTCCAGTCATTATGCTCCATGCTAGTTAAGAATTATGGAAAATGGTCCAACATCTTTATCAATCAAATGGTTGGGCAAGAAAGGATATAGAATTACTGTCTCTTTGACACCTGTAAACTACCTGTGAATATTTACAGCACTTTACAATAAAGTTTACTTGTGAAACTTCATAGTATTATCAGCAAAAGAAATGCAAAAAACTTCACCTCACTGAACTGGATCTATTTCTTATAATAAAACGAAGGTTATTGTTTTAATTAACCATAACACCTGTATCTCAAACTTTGAAAACTGCCTTGAGCAAGATTTACCCTGAAAAGTGGCAATAAATTATTTCTTATGCAGGAATATGTGCTTTCATCCATACACACATTCATAAATTGAGCAGGGCCCATAAAAACATTCTAGTTCTATGACAACCCATCCAGGGTTGTGGCGTTTCCTAACTCATTTCCCCTCAATCCTTGAAAAGCAACCAAAGATAATATAAGAAGACAGGAAAAAAGGAACATACTTGATAGTCTGAAGGCATGACAGGCCCGCCTGAATTCGTGCCTGAAGGCCCAAGGCGTGGTTTCTTGTTTGGAGGCACCTGGTTGAGGCCGGAGTCCTGGCTGTGCTGGAGACCTGCCCCAGTCCCGCCACCTCCTGTCCCGCCACCCCCCGCAGTTCCATTGGTCTGGGTGCTGTTTTGCTGTTGAGGTGCTGCTTGTGGCTGTGGTTGCTGCGGCTGCTGAGGTGCTGCTTGCTGCTGCTGTTGCTGCTGAGGTCCTGTTTGTTGCTGATGTTGGTTCTGCTGCTGTTGATTCTATAACAAATCCAAGGGAAAGAGAGAGAGCTGGGATTACCATGAGGTTTAGTCTTAGGATAGTTCTTATTTCACAGAGCATTTCTAGAAATGTACACAAGCAGTACACTGGCTCAGTAAGGGTGATATAATGTTTAGAGAGCCTAACGAAGATAGGAACATGTGTACTAGGATGAGAAAGGCTAAACTTCACTGAGCCATAAATCTTTTATATAACTGGCTGACCTTCTCTTGCTCATCTGATATCATGTCACTAATTGAGTCAAGAAGGACTGTGTAGATTCCTTAGGAAAATGCATGGTATAACGATAAGCAAGCTTATCGTTTAAATTCTATATTGGATCCCCTCTTGTGGTAGGTTGTTTCAGCCATTGTTTCAACGTCTTTTAAACATATTACAGTGGCCATATTTTTTAAAAAAATGAGTTAATGTATATGTAACACATATATGCCTCTTAAATGAATATAGCTCTTTCATTGCCTCACCAATTTCTTCTGACTATTCTATGCAGATGATAATAGGCTTTGCTTGTCCCTTCCATTTTTGAAACAATGGTATGGTTGAACGTATTCATTTTTAGAGCAAAGACCGCAAATAATGGCTTTTTAAAGATGTATGTTGCCTTGCTTTCTACTTTCATATCTTCTTCCATCAATTATTTAAAAAGAGAGCCAGTTTGGTCCAGTGGTGAAGGCACGAGGCTAGAAAGCTGGACATGGTGAGTTCAAATCCTGCCTTAGCCATGAAATCTACCTGGCTGATCTTGAGCTAGTCATTCTCTCTCAGCCCAACTCATCTCATAGGATTGTTGTTGTGTGGAAACAGGAAGAGAAAGATGTGTTGGATATGTTTGCCACCTTGAGTTATTTATAAATATATATAGTCTATAAATCTTGAAATGAAAAGAGGTTTTTCTTCTTAAAAACCTAACACAAAAGTAACAGAAAAAAATAGGAATATAAAATTTCCATAAAATCTGCAAAGACCCTTATCTCAAATCTTGGAATGAGATGGTTACAGCTTAAGTGCTTGCCTCTTATACTCCATCTATGACTTTGGTTGATTTATAGTAATTTAAATCCATATTACTCATGATCTATGGTTCAATATCAGAATTCCTGGAGCCAGTCGTGGTATAGAGAAAAGAAAGAAATGAATCTTTCAGTTAATTATAAAAATAGCAGGATATAGAGAGTGACGCTGATTGGGACATAGGTTTTCCAAGTCAGGTCAAAGACAGAAAAAGTACTCCAGTGAACACAATAATAAAGAGGACAAAGGAGCAGCAGAAAGTTTGGAGTAGTCTGAGGACAAGAAAAGAAGGCAACAAGAACAAACCTTAAGCAAATCTTAAGAGTCAAACTAGATGATTATTCTTTTAACATTTGGTCCCAATGTTTGTAGACTTTTGAGTATAAACTTTCAGCAAAGTAAGTGCAATTAAATGTTGAGGTACAATAATGGCCAAACAACCCTTTTAAACAAAAGGCTTTGAAGTCAGTATGTCTTTTTCCATGTGTCTCAATGCAATAAAGAATTTTCACTGTGAGATGAAAAAAGGAGAACACAAACCAAATAAAATTCCTCCCATTAATTATACAACTCTGTTATCACTGCCAAGAATTACAATTAAAGCCATATTTATAGTTTTACTATAATAGATGAACCAATATTCAGGAACAATACTGTCCTATGGGAAAAGCCAGCTAGAACTATAATCTGCATTTGTGCATTAGTCAAAGGAATATGATTGTGATGTTGTGTTGTGTTGCCTCAGGCCAAAATAGCTGATGGAATGTAATTGGTTGAAATTTAACCAGCTGGAGCCATTTGTTAACATCTGCAACAACTAAACTTATTTACAATCTATTTTAGAATTCAGCAGAATTAATGTCACAGAAAATGGCAATTCTGGAAAACAAAGTGGAGAAAAAAACCAGAGGTAAAGATATTGATATCTATATCTATCTCTGTGTCTATCTCCTAGACTTAAAGCAATTAATAATTGCTTTATTGTTGAGGAGAAAATTTTATGGCTACAAAAATTTTATGTTCACTAGGAGTCAAGCTCCACTTAAGGAAAATACTTTTTCTTAAGCCTTGGAATCAAAACAGAAGTCATCTTCTTGGTTGTACTAGTCACAGGGATATCAAAGTGGCGGCCCGCGGGCCAGATGCGTCACACGCAGCCATGCCCACCCAGCTCCATGAAGGGAAAAAACATTGCGAAATGTCACGACAGCAACGTGACACCACGAGTTTGATACCCATGTACTAGTGATACTGTTCTCGGCTGCTTTGTATTTTAATTCTTATAATTGTTTTTATTCTATTTTAATTTTGTTTGCTACCCAGGGTCACTTGTAGAGATGGGAAACCATATGAACTGAATAAATAAACGCATACAAACATATGTCTGAAATATTATTTAATGGGAACAAAAGGAAATGTAGCTCATTTACTAGAATATTTCATGTCCTGCAACTTTTATTCTCATTCTTAACAGACTTTTGGCTTGCTTCCACAATTTTGATCTTTTGAGAGTATGAAGCTCTTCTTGAAGTTTCTAATTTATTTTCTCTGTTGCCATAGGAACATGGGGCATTATTGTACATCAACAAGGACTTTCCAATTAAATTACCTATACTGAATAGCAGTAGTTTTTCAGGGTCAAAGGTACTTGGTACCTGAGCCTTTTTAATGAGAGATATCAAGGATCGCACCTGGACCCTTCAGAATGCATGATCTTTTGTCACTGAGCAATACCCTTCCTATATCCTCTTCCTACTCACACAGCATCACTACAAAAAAACCCATCACAATATTTATTGCCAATTGATGACTTTTTAAAGACATTATTAGGATATATGGGTTTAAAACCTTTTCCCTTTTTTATTCCAGCTATATGTTACTTTCATTTTCTAAACTTACTAAAGATTATTTGGTTTTAAACAATCTAATTTCTTGTCATTATCACATATCAATATGCAGTCCTTTTTGAGTATGTCCCATGACATTGCATTACAATCATATTGACCAGAAATCCTGGTCAGAGTAACCATTGATGTTCTATAAGCTTTTCCCCTCAGAAACTTCATTATTTTTTACTGATGGTAACATGGTCTATGAACTATACCTTATCACCCTTTTCCTCGGGTTCATCTTCATTAAGAAATTCTCGTTTGGGGTATGGAATCTGGCAACCAGCAAAAACACTGGAACAGAAGAATACAGTGGAATTGTACCAGTATATGTTAGCTTACAATCTTACATTCATTTAAAAACTTATTAGAGATCAAATAAAATTTTGGACATCTCTAGCAGAAATGTGATGAAATAAAGAATATTTGCTTTCATTTTAATATGGTCAATGTGTTGTTACACACTGGATATATTCACACAAACTATGGCTAGAAATCACTAATGTCTTTCTTCCTGAACTAGTCATGGTAATTTCAGGTTGATGTTTGATTATTTTAGTCTCCTTATCTTAGGCTATTACATTGTATACGTTAAAAGTAGCTCAGAGTTTCATAGCAACTGTGACAACTATGGATCTCTTCCAATTAGAATTTGATTCCACACTTACAACATGTTACACACAGAATTTGATAGGTGGAACTGAAGGTGAGGAATCCTATTATCATGGACAAATCACTCCCGTCAGTATTAAACTGATGTCTGCCATAAATCTGCAGTGATGGAAGATCTTTTTGAATTTTCCTAGTGCTTGATAGATCCATTACAAAAACGTTGACTGTGACCATATCATTAATGCTATAGCTGTTATGTGTAACATAGTCCATGTACTTGTCACTATTCCTCTTAAATACTTTTCCCATCTCACAAAGCTGAATCAGGCCCCCAATTTAACAATAAATGTATAGTTGTAGAGTAATGATATGCATGGGGTGTCTCCTGGAATGCAAGTGGAGGAATTTTTAAAACATATTAGAGCTAGAACAGAGTAAAGACCATTTCAATTTTTATGTCAGATTTATAACATCAGCCTGGATGGGAAGCAGTTAATTTCAAGAAATAATGCTCAGAGCAATTTAGTAAGATTTATTACTAATAAAAACCAAACAATTCTAGCATTACTGTAGTTATAAATATATACGAACAAATTAAAATGGGACGGTTCTGCTTCTTTTCCATGTGCTCCTTCTTTTGTGACCCAGAAGAAGGATCGGACTGAACCTGTTGATTATTTTGAAAATAGCTAATAGATCTAATAAGTTTAGCTAATAGCTAATAAAGCTAGCTAATAGGTTTAGAGTCCAAACCTACATTCTATTCTACCGCACAGAAGATAATGAAAAATGTTTAATTTTCTGCCTCCGCTTTTGATTAGAATGTGATATTGAAATTGGTTGCCTTGATGTATGGTCTAGATCAGAAATTGGATCAGGTTATGGTAATTCCTGCAAGTTCCTCTGGACCTCTTGATACCTTTTAATACATTTAACCATGTGAATGGTCTGGTAGAACCGAGAACTGAGCCTCAGGGGCATTTGTACAATAGTTTCTGTCATTTCTGTTGTGCTGTGTCCAGTAAGTGATGCTGGGGAACTGTTCAAACTCTAGGCTATTGCTGCCCAAAAGATTCCATATTGTTCTCCATTCTGTTCAGCATCTATGGGTAGTCCTTGAATTATGACCATAGTGGACTCCAGAATTTCAACTGTAACTCATTTTGGTCATAAGCTGAGGCATCACATGATTGAACTTAATTTTACAACCATTTTTACAAGGGTCATAAAGTAAGGCACCATGGTGCTTAAGCAAATCATGTGGTCATAAATAGCCATGTGGTTGTTAAGCAAATCCAGCATATCCAGCAGGTGTTTTTTGTTAGAAAACAGCAAAAGAATTCACAAATCACAGCTATGTGATGGCAAGACATTGCAACCGGTTGTAAATGGGATCCAGTTGCCAAGCACTTCAAATGTGATTACTTGACCATGGGAGTGTGGGGCTGCAGCAATTATAACTTGGAGCACAGGTTGTAAATAACTTTTTTGAAATATGTTGTAACTTTGACAGTCATTAAGTGACTGATTGTAACTTGTGGACTACCTGTATTTTTCTAATATTTTGAGCAACACACGATAGCAAAAAAAAAGAAAAGAAAAAAAGAATTTAACTGAATTGTTTTTGTTGCACCAATTAATGTGCATCAGAAATATAGGCAGTAAATAAAGAGCAATTCATTATGAAAAAGCCTGTTTTTTTCCTATTTCCTTCAAAAACCATCAGCCAAAAGCACTAATAATTAGGTACTGATATCAAGATGGTAGCGCATACCATTTTGTTTCTAATCCTCTCAAAATAATATTGAATGTCTATAATAATTTTTGAGAATATCGCTCAATATCAGTCTTTATTTCAAATCAGTTGAAAAGCACTAGGTATATGTAGCATAAGGGACACGGTGGCTCAGGGGCTAAGACAGCTGAGCTTGTAGATCGAAAGGTCAGCAGTTCGGCGGTTCGAATCCCTAGTGCTGCCATGTAATGGGGTGAGCTCCCGTTACTAGTTCTGTGCACCTTTGGCATTGAGTCATGCCGGCCACATGACCACGGAGACGTCTTCGGACAGCGCTGGCTCTTCGGCTTTGAAACGGAGATGAGCACCGCCCCCTAGAGTCGGCAACGACTAGCACATATGTGCGAGGGGAACCTTTACCTTTACCTTATATGTAGCATAAAAAGAATTATTGGTTTGAAGTTTCTATCTAATTTAGCATTCATTTCAAAAAGTGTTTCTAACATAATTTTAGCATTACTGATGCTTAAAAAGGATTTAACAAATAATATTTTTCCCCATCAATAAGCCTTTGTTACCTCACTGAGCAAAACAGATCTAGTGTACCCATCCTTTACGCTAAAATTTAAGTAATTTACTATACAGTCCTATCCATGTTTACTCAAATTGAAGTTTCATATATTAAATAGATTTAATACTCAGTAAAAGAGAATAGAAATTGAAGCAAACTTGCGGGGGAGGGAGGAATCCAGAGAAAAAGCTTTTAATAATGTCATATAGGGCATCTATCACCTGTTCAACATTTCCTCAGAAGCTGCAAATTGTAATGAAATCTTTCACTAGCATTAAGAAATGTTTATAAATGACTGGAGTATATTCCATCTATTTCTACATTCAATTCTGTTTAAATATAAATGTCCGTACTATTGACACTACTTTAAGAAGGGAGCCCTGGATATGCCATTTTAAATCCAAGTATGGATCTATTATTATAAAAGAGAAATCTTTTATGTTATAAAATGAATATTCCAGAGATATTATCAAACACACATTACGGCAATTTTTTTTATTTTTATATAAGTTTAGAGAGTGATTTGGAAAGTAAATTTTGTTATACAGCAGTGCAGGAAGGACGACAAATAACAGGAAAAAACATACTCTGATGTAGGCAATGGGTCTTCCTGGAAGTAAGGATCCTGCAAAGCTTGCTCTGAGGTAATTCTTTTAGTCGGATCCATAGTCAGAAGTTTTTGAAGCTGCAAAGAAGCCAGTTTGTATGAATTTCTCAGTAAAACTCAATGACACCCATTATGTATCCTGTTTCCCCCAAATAAGACATCCCCTGATAATAAGCCCAATCGGGCTTTTGAGCGCATGGCAATAATTCAGGGTTCAAAAAATGTAAGACAGGGTCTTATTTTCAGGGAAACATGATATTTAGTATTATGACCAATAATATTAAAATAAAAAATTCTATTCTATTCTATTCTATTCTATTCTATTAAACAAATACAAATAAACTTATGGCATTCTATATACAGAAAATATATATCATATACGGCATATTTTTCAGACTATAAGACGCACCGGAGTATAAGATGCAGTTTAGTGTTTGGGGAGGAAGATATGAAAAAAAAAATCTGCCTACCAGGTATTCATCTGGCTAGCATCCTTAGTCTGGTCAGCTACAGAACATTAGTTTGCTGGTTTTTTATCCCCTGGTTGGGGATAAAAAACAGCTTCTAAGGCACAGCTGAGAGGAAGCAGCAATGAAAAAAGCAGGCAAAGCACGGGGAAATCACTTTACTTGGCTAGCGCCTAGTTAGGGCTGAAAAAAAGCTTCTAAAGAACAGCTGAGAGTTGGAGCAAAGCATGGAGATTGTTTCACTTGCTAGCGCCTCGTTAAAGCACAGCAAAGTTGAGGGAGCAGGCAAAGTTGGGTAGATCGCTAGTGCCTCGTTAGCACCTCGTTAGGGCTGAAAAAAAAGCTTTGAAAAAGCTACATTCGGAGTCTAAGACGCACCCAAATTTTCAGCCTCTTTTAGGGGGGGAAAGGTGCGTCTTATACTCCAAAAAATACCATAGTTAAAAAAACTTAGAAAACATAAAATAGAAAACTTAAAATGTAGAAGTCTCCCTTACATTGATCATAGCCTAACATGAGAAAGGGAAACAATTCTGGCAGGCAATCTGATCTGATCTGATCTAATCTGATCTGAACTAAGCTTCATTCCATCACACTGGTTCCCCCTCCATTTAAACACGGAGCTAACAGAAGGCTATTGTTCTTCCGCCGTAATTGATATTCAGAAATGGAAAGTAAGTTATTTGGATGAATTTGGCAATAAATGACAGAACCGTATGGAGCATCTAGTTCAGACAAGGAAGCTGCGTAGATGACTGGCCCCAGCCAGTATTTTCAACTCCGCCTATGCCACATGGTGTTTTAGGGAGAAATGGAAAGCAAGGCATGCCATTTTAATTTTTTAAATTTTAAGAGGAGATATAAACCTAACAAATTAGTTAATACATGAATTATTAAGTATTATTACTGTCAGTGTAGGTTAAACTTTAAATAATATTAAAAATACTAGGATATTCTGGCCACCAGAAAGAATTTCAGTTTTTTATGCATTATATTTAGATCTGTACATTTTAAACCTCATTTTCTGCCAGAATATAGTAAAGGTAACATCTTATATATCCTTTCCCTGAGACTAAGCATCTCTGAATGGGGCTTACTTCTGAGTAGAAATGTAAAGGATCACACTGTTAACTTTACAAAACAAAAGATTACTTCAGCAGCAACCAAGTTTTCTTCTACAGCTATTTGATACTAAGAGTGTAACTTACTAAAAAAGAAAAATAAAGCTTCTATGCCACTTACCAAAAGGAATACTTTGCTATCAGGCTTGACTTTGTGTTTTTCCATGTATTTGAGGAGGCTACTATTGGCATATCTGAAAAAAGAAACAAGGAACAAAATCAAAAGAATAATTTAGCATCAAAATAATTTTTTTTTTTACTATATGATAATTACATTTCACAAGATTTTATTTCCTGGTGCATACAATGAACCACATATAGATAGCAGTGGCACTTTTTATTACTATACAGGTGCCAATCCCATTTTATCTGATAAAACTAATCTTGAAATAGGCTCTACTGTGGAATAATTACAGGAGTTATAAAGATATACTAAACTAGGTTTCTCTAATGTATCATAATGTGTATCTGCATGTATATACTTCAATTAATACTCCTTTTTAACAAAATCTGAAATGACTAATGTGAAAATAACAATTAAAGCATAAAAGTAATAGGCCAAGGTAATAAAATAGATATGGAGTCTGATAGCACCTTCAAGACTAATCAGCTTCATTGGGATATAATCTTTTGTGAATAACAGCTCACTTCATCAGATTCACAGAATGCAAACCCACACTATGGATCTGTGGATGTGAGCTGCAAGAATGCTAATGCCCAATAAAACCAATTAGTCTTGAAGGAGCCATTATATTCCATAATGACCTTGTGTTCATTGAGTAATACAGATCTTCTCCCCTCACCAAAGTTAATAAAACAAAAAATTAAAATTAAAACAAAAGCAAATATTCTAAAAATGCAGATGAATAGGAGATTCATCTGAGAAGATACAGAAAGCAGTGCAGATTTTAGAAACCAGATATGACAGTACTACGTAAGAAAATAGGGTTGTCCATGCTCAGGACTGAAATGTGATAATCTGAATCTTTGTTCTATTCATCAACCCAAATTCCAAGAGGTAGTAAAATATCTGGAGAAGGGCTTGACTTTGTCAAAATCTTGACAAAAGATTTTATTTGCCAGGCACAAAGCCCAATAATCAACATCTGTGATTCTTAAAGTGTTAAAGATGATGGGAACTGAAACTGAACAACTTATGTGAAGGGCACAAGTTGCTACATGTTAATATGAGTCTGGAAACAATGCAGCTCTCTCAATACTGATATAATTTACTGTCCTTGTTAGGACCTGATTCTCAACTTCTAAACAGAGCAACTAAAAAGCAATAATCCATTAAACCAGATCACTGAAAAAAGAATCTTTAAAGTTGACCAAAGCTTGGTTTTGATACTGATCATAAATCCTTTGATTGATCATTTATTCACAGGGACACAGGCAGTTAATAGCACGTATCTGCCTTAATAAGCCATTAATTTGCACCTAGACTCTGGCTGGTGATCCTTAAGTTCCAGAAAAAAAATTGACATCATATGACAGAATGCTGCCCATTTCTTCTAAAGTAGCTGAAGAGACCACCTGTATATCAAATGATAATAATCTAACTGGGACATAAAAAGCATTTGTATTTTAAGCCTCAAGAAGGAATTTTAAAATACAATCTTTGGTCAGCAACCATTTGAAGTTACAACAGCACTAAAAAGGAAATGTATGAGTAGTCCTTGAACATGTGGCCATTGCAGCAACCCTGCAGTTATGTGATCATAATTTGGCGCTTGGTAACTGGTGCACATATATGATGGTTGCAGCATCCTACAGACATGTGATTGCTATTTCCAGTCTTCAAAGGTGGCATTAAACAAGCAGTCAATGGGAAAACTGGCAGAAAGTGAAAGTCATGGTTACGGCACACATGCTTAACTGACATTATAAGCTGGGCATGGTAATGTACTTTATATGATTGTGTTGCTTAGTGGCCAGTCTCAACTGCAGTTGGTAAGTCCACGTATAATAGCCACAACTCATGATTTAGAATTATGTATTGTAATAAAAGTCTCAATATGACCTACTCCCCCTTTCTACAAGGAAGTGATAATTGAGATTTCACATACTGTCTAAATTAAATTAGTTTCTTGGTCATACTGAATTTATCCCATTTTCTTCCATTTAAGTTTGACACATGTGTTTCTAAACTTCATATCCCAAAAAGGAAGAATTCGTTGCAAACCATGATCCTTTCATGAAAAAAAAGATAAAGAGAAAGATGAAACTTTATGTCCAAATCTACATCATACTTCTTCTTATTACCAAACCTCCCAAATAAAAATAATAAAAACTATATACTGATAATTATATATTTAAAATATAATGACTAGAAATATATAACTTACGTTGTTCTTCTAAAATCTTTTTGAAGTGTAGGATATTCTGGCATTTTCCTAATGTCTTCCCAGTCTTTATCTTTGTAAAGTAAAATTTTGGAAAATATTAAAGAAGCACAAGATAAGCTAATGGAAACAATCTACTCCACTGGCTTCAAACTTGGCAGCTTTAAGACTTGTGGACTTCAACTTCCAGAATTTTCCAGCCAGCATAGCTCTCTGTAGTAGACCTCTGGTCTACTCTATATTCTACAGTAACTCGACTTAGTGACTGTTCAAAGTTACCGCGGCACTGAAAAAAGTGGCTTATGACAGTTTTTCACACTTACAACTGTTGCAGCATCCCCATGATTATCTGATAAAAATACAGATGCTTGGCAACCGGCATGTATTTATGATGGATGCAGTGTCCCTGGGTCATGTGACCTTCTGACAAGCAAAGTCAATGGGGAAGCCAGATGCACTTAACAACTGCATCACTAACTCAACAACTGGAGTGATTCACTTAATAACTGTGACAAGAAAGGTCATAAAATGGGACAGAACTCATTTAACAACTGTTAAATTTTGGGCTCAATTGTGATCCTAGGTCGAGGGCTACCTATTCAATCACATGAATTTGCTGACCAAAAGCCATGATAAAATTGTATTTGAATGGAATACATGCATATGAAGAAAAATACCAGCTCATTGAAAACAATCCAGATCAAAGATTTCTTATAACGTTTTAAGGGTCACTGAATTACCTGCAGGAAATCCCATGACGCTAAATATGCGATCAAGCTGATCGTGATGAAAAGGATTGCTTGTTTTAATGTCTTCCTGACGACAGTGAAATATAGGTTCTGAAGTCAATAACTCAGCAAATATACAGCCAATAGCCCATATATCTAGGAAACAAAATAAGATATAAAATCTAAACAGCTTTTTAGAAAATAAAATACTACATTTAACTATTTGTCACAGTAGGTATATAACAGTCAGACAAAAAAAATGAAATTGTGATATTATAAGAAGATGAACAAACCATGCATAAATTTCACTTGAGAACCTACTTCAAATAAGTAAGGTATTACCCTATTTTTATTTTTAAAATTGTATTATTACAGCTCCCTTGGCATGAAAGAGAGTAGACAGAATAGAATATAATAAAATAGACAAAAATGCTATTCAGTGCCCATTCTATTTCATTTAGAGTCATCAACTTCCTGCATCATTTTAGATGAAACAATCCTGTTTTCGGATTGGACCATCTCAAGAACACCACAAACTGCCTCCAATTTTCCCAGAATGGCGTAAGTCTAGCTCAGAAGGAAACAGTAAATTCTTCTCCTGCCTCAATAAATTTTGCACATCCTTCCCAAGGATCTGCTGATACAGTTCTACAGAGGATTTATTGAGTCTGTCATTTGTACCTCAATAACCGTCTGCTATTGCATAGCAGCCAAACTGGACAGGTACAGACTTCAAAGGATAGTTAGGACTGCAGGGGAAAAAATCGCCACCAGTCTGCCTTCCATTGAAGATCTGTATACTGCAGAACTAGAAAGAGGGCTGATAAAATATCTACAGACTCCTCGCATCCTGGACATAATCTGTTTCCACTTCTCCCCTCAGGATGCCATTATAGAGCATTGCATGCCAATGCAACTAGACACAAAGATAGTTGAGGGTGGAGGTTCGTTCTCTGAGCTTGTGGGTTTGTTTCTTAATATTTCATTACCAGGCTAGGTAACAATTTAGAGGATATCAATGTTCACATGTTCTTCTACTTATAAGGGCTTTGTGTGGTCAGTAGGTCTTGTGATGGTGAGGTCACGTCTGGTGAAGGTCACATCAGGTCAGGTCTTTTTGATGGGTCTTGTGATGGGTCAGGTGTGAGTTGTGCCAAGTGAGGGATATATCATTTCTCATCTTTTCTCATCTTTCCTACTATCTTCTCCTATTGGTTTCTTATGACTTATGATCTATGACCTATTACTTGCTGCTTATATCTACACTGTGACCTTATGCACTGGAGACAAATTCCTTGTGTGTCACACCTGGCCAATAAAGAATTGAATTGTGTTGTGTTGTGTTGTGTTTCTATTCTATTCTATTCTATTCTATTCTATTCTATTCTATTCTATTCTATTCTATTCTATTCTATTCCATTCCATTCCATTCCATTCCATTCTATCCATCATCTTGTGGTAATGAATTCCACAGGTTAGTTATGCACTTTACCTCTTTTACCTCTTCTCCTTCCAGGTAGCTGCAGCAAAGGATTCCTGATACCAATATTTTCCCCCAATTGTTTTCTCCATGTCGTGCATGATATTATGCATGAATATATAAAATTCTAGGTTTTTTATCCCAGAGAAAGTGCATGCATGCCTTGATCATTTTAGTTGGCTTTTTCTGCACATTTTCCAGCCCTTTTTTCTATGGGGTGTCTGCATAATATTCCAGATGTGAGCACAACATTCCTTGTAATTTTTACTGTTATTAGAAACATTTATTTTTAATGGATTTACTGGTTTTTAATATTGTAAGCCACCTCAAGTCACCTCAAATTGAGATGGATGGCAAACTAATCTAACAAATAAATAAGCAAACAAAGATGTGTACAAAGAGATTACAAAGTTAGGAGTTTTACTTGCAATCTTTTTCCTAATGATCCTTAGTACAGAATTTGCCTTTTTCATAGCTGTTGCCCAACATCTTTACTGAGTTGTGGCCTCAAGATACTTTTCTTAGTTATAGGCAGTTCAGACCACATCAGTGGACTGTATATTCAGACAAGAGTTTTGGCATTATGCACTGCCTTACATTTACTTAAATTGACTTTATTTGTTATGTGGGTGACCATTCACCCCAGTTTAAAGAGATCCTTCAGACTCTTTTCACAATCACACTTTCAATTTGCTGCTTTGAATTGTTGATATCATACACAAATTTAGCCAGCTTATTATCTGAAGTCTATAGCAAGACAGAGCTAAGCATCTTTTAGCTAGAGATGACAGATGGTGTCAAACTGTGAACAGAAATCTCTAGGGAGTCAACAGGAGCTAAGAAAAGACTTCCAAAGCTTCAATTTAAGGTTGCAATCTATGAAAATCATGTTAGGGATTAGTAAGAACATCTAGCCAGAAAATAAAATGCATTTATTTTACTAGGAAAATCTAATACTTTTCTTTTTTTTACAAAATCTAGCAGGACTGTTCCCAACTAGTCACAATCTATATCAATTGCAAAGAAGAAAAAAGTCCTTACACACTATCCACCTCCTGGGTAATGAACAGCTTGAAGACTTCCTATGAAGTCAGTTTACATAAATGGGCTGGAATAATGGATTAAGAATATGATACCTTGAAATCTCATGCATTCCCACAATGGGTCTCCAAAACCAATTTAGATGATTCTGCCAATTCTCCCTACAACTCTTTGGCACAGTCTACTATGAATGCTACCAGTCATGTTACTCTAGGAAAGTCCCCTTCTATTGCTGGTTTACCAAGATGCAAGTGATAACTCTTTTCCTTTAGAGGCCTGGAGGTCTGTGCTAACAGTTAGATTCCTTTCCCAGAATGAGACTCTCTGGCTCATTAAGAACTTTCCATTTTTCTTATATCTAGGTTCAAGACTTAGAAGAAAGTTTGAGAGAAAAAAAAGAAAGAGTTACTTTTTGAAAGGAATGAGCTAGGAAAATTGCTCCATCAGTTTCAACAAATGCACAAACTTCAAAACAGATTCACATAACCTAGATCTCTGCCCATAAAACAAAACCCCACATAGCTGTTGAGGCTAAAGGTACAAAAACCATGTGGAGTTCAGGAGGTTTGATGCTACCTAATGGTAAAAACACCTGCCTTTTGCACATAAATTCAACTCTTCCTCCCCTACCTGCTTCTCACAAGAGCAGGAGCTATATTACAACGAGCTTCGCTAGTGTTAGCTTGCTGTCCAACTTCACTAATTTCCAGCTTGGTAACTGCTGGCTGGAGGCTTTGCTCTGAACTTGTCTTTAGCCAACCTTAATGGGAAAAAAAATACTGATGACAAAAGCAAAGAGAAAATGGAGGTTGCCCTTTTCATTTTTAAAACCCATAGGGGATATTGACCCTCTTGATTGGTTTCTTGGCCTCCAATTTTTCTGGGCTTCAATTGTTTCTGCCCATTATCTAGATGGACAGGTCTACTAACATGTTTTTTTTAAATCGTTCTATGTCTGGATCTCATGAAATAGAAATTCTGCACATTCATTACAGCTAATACATGTGGGGTGGTGACATAGGAGAAATCAGACTGCATACCAGCATCACTGGTGTGAAAAAAAATCTAATTTTAAAACTCTGGAAGGGCAAATTAAGTTGCTAAATTGGATACTGGAAGACTATATTTTCTGAAACGATACATTTTCCATGTGTCAGATCAACTAAGTACAAGTAAAAGGAACTCAATGAACTAATAACCGAATGAAGGGTTTAAATCTCACTTCTCTCTAACAATTCAAAGCTATTTATACAAAGTTTCCTCTAATTTCATCCTCACAATAGTAAACTGATAAGATAGGTTAGGCTGAGACTGACTGACTGATCCAAAAATCACCAGTGCATAGTGCACCAATCTGCACTATGGTCAAGTGCAGATTAAATATTAATATCTACAGACCAAATCCAAAACCTAAAAAGTAAAGCAATTGTAGTGCAATATTTCTGAATTTACCAAATTGGGTAGAACTTGAAAATGAAGGTATATTATGAAGGAAATCTTCATGGGATTGCTGAAAAAATTTGATCACGAGCCTTCTGAAGGGAAATAAAGATACTGTGGTTGTACAATTAGTTGTAATGGGTGCATTGGGAGTATACATGAAACATCTCTCTTTGAACTGTTGAAGCAATCACATCATTTATTAAGTTCATGTGGCTGCTTCACAAACTTTTCAACAATAATGACTTGCATGAATCATGAAGTCCAGTTCATGGCATTCTGAGCAATCTTACAACAAGTAAGCAAGACTTCAGCCGGGATTTTTTCCCTTTAATTAGTCTATAAAAAGAATTTGAAAAATCCATGCAGGACAAAACTGTGAAAAATTCAACATTAGTGAAAAATTATTCTTTGTTACCTTCACCATCTCAAAATAAGCTTGATAATTAGCTCTAACGTGTTTTTGTCCAATTCAGTCGAAGTCTTCTGTTCATCTTCATTCTACATCTTTGTTTCATTCTCCTCACCAATGACCGCATTTTATATATTGAAAGTATTATCTTGTTTCTGTATGTAATTCTGAAGCCTCACCCAAAGGATAGTGGGCGTATCTTTTAAATAAGTAAACAAAAACAGCAGCACATGAACCTGGGCCAAGAAAATAACTTTAGAAAATGTCTCAAGCCGCTCCTATTTTCAGACAATAAAATTAAGTGCTGGCAAAAACATATTGAGACTTGCAAGGTTCTGTTATTATAGTAATCACAGTAAAAATAGTGTTGACCTATAAGGCATTTATAGTTGCGGCTGTCTGTCAGGGGCGAGTCATTGGCCCCGATGGAGAAGGTGCGCAACTTGGGCGTGCTCCTGGATGGGCGGTTGTCTTTTGAAGATCATTTGACGACCGTCTCCAGGACAGCTTTTCATCAGGTTCACCTGATTCGCCCTTCCTGGACCGGGATGCCCTATGCACAGTCACTCATGCTCTCGTTACTTCTCGCCTGGACTATTGCAATGCTCTCTACATGGGGCTCCCCTTGAAGAGCACTCGGAGACTCCAGTTAGTCCAGAATGCGGCTGCGCGGGTTATTGAGGGAGCAGCACGGAGCTCCCACGTAACACCTATCCTGCGCAGACTGCACTGGCTACCTGTGGTCTTCCGGGTGCGCTTCAAGGTATTGGTGACAACCTTTAAAGCACTCCATGGCTTAGGACCGGGATATTTACGGGACCGTCTTCTGCCGGCTTCAATCTCCCAGCGACCGGTGCGTTCTCACAGATAGGGACTCCTTAGGGTGCCGTCAGCCAAACAATGTCGACTGGCGGCCCCCAGGGGGAGGGCCTTCTCTGTGGGGGCTCCTACCCTGTGGAACGAGCTTCCTCCTGGACTCCGACAACTGCCCGACTTAGGACCTTTCGCCGCGAACTTAAAACCTATTTGTTTCGTCTTGCTTGACTGGCCTAATTTTTTAAACTTTTAAATTGATTTATTGGGGTTTTTAAATTTTAGTGATTTTATAGGGTGTAATTGTATTTTAGCTTGGCCAATTGAATAAGTTTTTTATGGGTTTGTATGGGTTTGTTTTCTGTATTTTAACTGGCTGTTCACCGCCCTGAGTCCTTTGGGAGAAGGGCGGTCTATAAATTAAAATATTATTATTATCATTATCATTATCATTATCATTATCATTATCATCATCATCATCATCATCATCATTATTATTATTATTATTATTATTATTATTATTATTTGTCTGCTTTACATTGTAAAGTCTGCTTTACATTGTGGGGCCAATAGCAACCTTGTTATTTAGAATAGAATAGAATAGAATTTTTATTGGCCAAGTGTGATTGGACACACAAGGAATTTGTCTTGGTGCATATGCTCTCAGTGTACATAAAAGAAAAGATACGTTCATCAAGGTACAACATTTACAACACAATTGATGGTCAATATATTAATATAAATCATAAGGATTGCCAGCAACAAGTTATAGTCATACAGTCATAAATGGAAAGAGATTGGTGATGGGAACTATGAGAAGATTAATAGTAGTGCAGATTCAGTAAATAGTTTGACAGTATTGATGGAATTATTTGTTTAGCAGAGTGATGGCCTTCGGGAAAAAAACTGTTCTTGTGTCTAGTTCTGGTGTGCAGTGCTCTATAGTGTCGTTTTGAGGGTAATAGTTGAAACAGTTTATGACCAGGATGCAAGGGGTCTGTAAATATTTTCACGGCCCTCTTCTTGATTCGTGCAGTATACAGGTCCTCAATGGAAGGCAAGTTGGTAGCAATTATTTTTTCTGCAGTTCTAATTATCCTCTGAAGTCTGTGTCTTTCTTGTTGGGTTGCAGAACCGAACCAGACAGTTATAGAGGTGCAAATGACAGACTCAATAATTCCTCTATAGAACTGAATCAGCAGCTCCTTGGGCAGTTTGAGCTTACTGAGTTGGCGCAGAAAGAACATTCTTTGTTGTCCTTTTTTAATGATGTTTTTGATGTTAGCTGTCCATTTTAGATCTTGCGATATGATAGAACCTAGAAATTTGAAGGTTTCTACTGTTGATACTGTGTTGTCTAGTATTGTGAGAGGTGGAAGTATGGAAGGGTTTCTCCTAAAGTCTACCACCATTTCTACGGTTTTGAGTGTGTTCAGTTCCAGATTGTTTTGGTTGCACCACAAGGCTAGTCGTTTCAATGTCAGTGTGCCCCCCTCCCCTTATCTAGGGCTTGTTTGAGAAATTTTCTCAAATTATTTTCTAGGTCTAGGCTCAAGCTGACGGTTTTCTGTATCAGCTCTTCCTCCTGTCCTTCAGGTCATCTATGTTTGATTGCCTTCTACAACAGGAAATCAGAAGATATAAATGTCCTATTCTAGTATGAACTGACAGTATTGGCGAATGCATTGATCAAGAATAGTAGTTTAACTTATTATGAAGTATTTCTCTGGGAATCAGAAGACAGGCCCAATGTTCCCATTCTATTCAGGAGGGGAAATAGATTAATACAGTATAGCCAAGTGACCCAAGGGCTGACATGTGAGTTATATTAATGTACTTTTGGAAATTCCTAGACAGGCAGAGAGAAGGGATCAAACAGGGAACTAGCCTTGAGTCCTTGCATAACCGTAAGAGGCACATGTTTGTCCCCTCTGTTCCAAGTTCCATGGAACCTTATCTAGTTGTTCCCAAGAGAAGGCAAGCAGTTTGGGGAGACATAATAAAGTTGCTGACTTGGACATTTCATGAGTAGATTTGCTTGTCTGTGCCTGGCATGTGTAATATCAAATGTTTATATCGTATTCTTCCATTCTCATATGTTTTCTCAATTGCAAGTTGGTTGTTACAGTGGAATATGCAATGCAGGAGAAACTAATTAACACACAGCTGAATTCAAAACACTGAAGAGAAATAAGTTCCTCTACAGGCAAGGAACAAATATTAAGTCTAATATTACCAATTTCTACCAAGAAACACGCTAGACTCATCTCTAGTGATTGAGAATGGGAACATGAGACCTCCAGAAGTTAAACTGTTCCCATTCCCCTAGCCCCTTAATTAGTATTTTCTCGGACAAATTTTGGATATTTTTCAGTAATGGACATGGCTCTGGGGCATTCATTTTGGTTCAGCAAGGATAATAAGAATATTCAGAGTAGATTTATAAATTATTTTTTTCCTTATTGTGGAAGATTAGAGATATAGGTCCAATAAGAAAAGAAAGGCAAGCAGAGAAACTGGAAGATCACTCTCTCTCCCCATCCCAAAGAACATTTAAACATTTCTTAAAAGTACAAGTTTAGTGAAGCAAGACTATTTTACACACAGAATATTTCTTAACCACTAGGATTTAGGGAATTGGTATAGAGGAAAATTACTTTTTAAAATCCATGTCTCATATTTAACTTCAATATTCTGTACATGTACACAGGATCACATTTATAATAATGTTACTTTGAAAAGGACATTTTCCCACATACATATTTCTGCTTTTTCAAATAAGAATTACTAATACACCAGGCAATAGAGTTCAATGGCAGTATATAGTGACTTCATGCATGAATAGTGACTTCATTAATATATCATAGAAATAGAAGAACCTGTATTTCTTCAGGTACAGAATAGGAGTACCTGAAGGATATTCAGAATTCTGCCTTTTTACAACCCAAGTAAGAGAGCCTACTTGTTCCACAGGCTCCCTCACTGTTTAGCTGTCTCTATGTCATTCCTGAACATCTTTTTTTTTTCATTATTCCCTCAGAAAATCATACACATGGGCTATTCTTTCCCAGGATAAACAATGCAACGTTGAGTGTGGAAAAGGAATGAGTGATAATAAGCAAAAGAAATTAAATATATGAGATAGCTAACAACAAAGGAGGATGATCTCTGAAAGCAGTGATGTAATTAATGTAGATAATGGTTCTGTAGGAGTATCAGGCAGTTCAGTCAATCATATAAAATTGATAGATAAAATAGAAGATGGTTACTAAGTGGCCATTAGAAGAGCATGACCTTATATGTCTGAATCAGCATAGTATATTCTTCAACTCTTCAACTCCAGCAGGTTTTAAAATTATTCGCAAAAGCAAAATCTTCTTCAACCAGGAACCACCAAAATTTGTCAGAACTGCAACCCCAGAATTCTCAAGGGCTCATACTGGCTGGAGAACCTGGAAGTTGCAGTCTGTATATATTTGGACAACCTAGATTGGTGAAGGTAGACAGAGGAAATGATTTGATAAGAACATTTTGCTCTTTTTCCTGCAGATACAGAAAGTTTCTGGACAGAGTTGACTTAAAACACAGAATATTTTACACCAGGAGACCAGAAAAGGAAATGGCTGTTGGATATTTTTGGAATAAAAAACTATTAAGTCTGATAGAAACACATTCAAAATATTTGTGAAACATCCTCCAATAATGGTACTTATAATATGGGCGTGCTTTAATTTGTATGAATTAACAGAACTGTATTTCATTTCTGAAATGGAGTAGATATTTAAAGTATAGAACTACTTAAGAACTTTATAACTCTTACGTTTATTATGCACATTGATAATTCTGATAGTTATTGAGCTATATTTTTAAAAATCAAAACACTTACCAATTGCCTTTGTGTAGTGCCGTGCACCAAGTAACAATTCTGGAGCTCTATACCAAAATGTCACCACAACTGGGTCAAGGTCTGCCAGCGGCTTCAGAGGCGAATTGAATAGCCTTGCAAAACCCATATCAGCTGCAAAATAACCAGTTTTCATATTACACCAAACAAAACTTTTCTAAAATAAATTCTTCTATACCGCTATTCCTGATATTATCAATGCCTCATTTATCTCAAAGCTAGGCCAAGTACACAATCTTACATTGTTGCCTTATCTAGAACTTTCCTATAGGATCTGTTTGAGGATATTACTTAGGTTATTCCTCCCCCTTTTTTTAAATTAATGATTGAAAGTTACTCCACATCCCAAACACTGTATTTGCATGGACAATATGTTAACATTGCTGACAATCCTGAACATATTACCCAAAACTTTTCATTATATATGCATTTAATCCATGTTAGGAGCTACAAACATTCCCTATTGTCAGTCCCTTAACATCATAAACTAAGTATGAGTGGTTTTGATGTCTGTTGATTTGAATTAACTTCATCAGTGAAGACAACATCATTATTTACTATATTATATCAAATATGTCTTGTTAGGCCAAAATAAATGTTCTATGTAGCTATTAGAAATATAACTGACTTATGCAAGCCCATTTATTAAAACAAATGTATATTCTTGTTCAGATTAATAGACTAGATATAAAATCTGTAGTCAAGTATTTTAATGTCTATCGTAAGTACATATAAGGCTATTATTCATGATATTCAGGACCAAAAATATGGTTCATGGCATGCAGAGCACAAATGAACCACCTACAGTGCATTTAAAAAGTATTCAGACCCCCTTCATTTTTGTCAATTTTGTTATGCTGCAGCCTGATTCTACTGTTGTTGGAATTCATTTCTTTCTCATTAATCTACACTCAGTACCCCATAATGACAAAGTGAAAGCAAAAGTGAAGGGGGTCTGAATACTTTCTGAATGCACTGTATATTGCAGGCTAATTCTACCGACTGCCAGGAGTTCAATTCTCACCGGCTCAAGGTTCACTCAGCATGCCATCCTTCCGAGGTTGGTAAAATGAGGATCCAAAATATTGGGTGTAATATGCTGAGTTTGTAAACTGCTTAGAGCAGGGGTCCCCAACCCCCAATCCATGGGCCAGCAACTGGGCTGTGCAAAGTGAAGCCATATCTGTGGGATGCAGGCAGCACATGAAAGCACGCCCCCTCCAGTCCACAGAAAAACCTCTCTTCATAGAACTGGTCCCTGGTGCCCAAAAGGTTGAGGGGGGTCACTAGCTTAGAGAGTGCTGTAAGTACAGTGGAGCGGTATAAAAGTCTATTGCTATTGCTATAGGTGGCTCTTTAAAATAGCTGATCTGTAGCCAGGATTGTACAACTGCTTTCTGAAACGCTGTGCAATCTGAAAAAACATGCTGCTGCTTTAGTAGCAGGCAGGAGTGGTGTGTATGTGTCCCCATAAACTTCAAACTACTTTTCTGCAATTGTATCTAAAGCACTAGAAAGCTTAACATTAAAGGCTTGGCAGACCAAGGGTTTTCTTGGCAGCAGTAGTCTGAGTCTATTCTCAGTGGCGTTATATAGATCATATTTAGGCAATAACACTCAATACTATAAAGATGTTTATAGGAATCATTATAATAGGAAAAAGAATGCAAAGTACTACATTTTTCCTCATGAGATTTCTTTGTCAAAATGAAAGGACACTTTGGGGGGGGGAGGGCATCCTAAACAATCAACTGATTCAAAGGAAGCTGTGCCTATCTCCTACTGCCTCCATCAGACTTTTAGTCATTTTTTTGAACAATTAAAAATATGAAATAAATGTCTACTATAAAACTTGTGATAGAAATTTGCTTTTTATTCCTTTGCACCATTTTAAAAAATAAATAAATTTAGATCCCTGTTAATTTGAGCTAGGCTACAAAGCTTTCCTAACCTCTGCCTATTTATCATATACTTAGACCAGTAAAATGTGATTTATCAAATGCTAGATGAGACAGATAAATTCTATAAGTAACGAAATTGTTGGTTACCAGATATTTTTTATCTACAAAGCTCTGGAGCTTTATAGATAATAACCAGTACCATGAAATGATCTGAGCAACACACTGGAAACCAATTTAAACACAATATGAGTAGTTTTGTACAATTTAAAAAGCATCTGCCAGAAAAAAAAATCCAGCTTCCCTATTTTACACAAATGAATTTTCTGAACAACTTACAATAGCAGTTTTGAATAAAGCGAAGTAAATGAGAAATACTAAGGTAAAAATTTCTGTAAGCAAATGTTAAGCATAAATCGCAGTGTATACCTTGGTTTGCATGGTTTTTTAGGCCTCAAAATGGCAACATTTGGTTAGAAGGGACATTAAAAGACACATGCATTTATGTTCTATAGCAGGGATGTCAAACTGGCGACTCCTCAGGCCAGATGCGTCATACACAGGCCATGTCCACCCCAGCTCCATGAAGGGAAAAAATCTCGTGAAACATCATGTGATGGCAACATGACGCCGCAAGTTTGATATCCGTGTTCTATAGTAAACACAAGTGAATTGTGTCTCAGCATAGGTGCTACATACATCTTATTATGGAATATAGTACCGTTTCCCCAAAAATAAGACATCCCCTGATAATAAGCCCAATTGGGCTTTTGAGCACATGCGCTAAAATAAGCCTCCCCCCAAAAATAAGCCCTCCCGGAAAATATTTCAACGCAGAGCTGGAAATCAGGTAAGACAGCAAGAGGAGCCCCATCTTGCTCTACGCACCCCCAAATTATGACCTCCCCAAAAATAGGGCCAAGCGCTTATTTTGGGGTTAAAAAAAATATAAGACAGGTTCTTATTTTCAGGGAAACACGGTACATTATTACATTGAGATTTTCTCACATTCACATTTCTTTTATAAAAATATATATAATTTTTTTTTAAATTACATTCACAATTCTGATTGATGAATGACAATATTTTTGCAGGAAAAAAAGTAATGTCTGTGCCACAAAACATTTTACTGGGAATTTTTGAAATAAGAAAGTCTTTTTCTTTTTCTTTTGCTATTGACATAATCAATTATAGGATGATAAATATAAAAGTATACATTTGAGTCTTGGGTCAGAGTGAACCATTTTATCATTACTGATCTCAAAAGCATGAAGCAAATGGCCAAATTTCCATTGACTCCAAAAAACATGGGGGAAAGGCCTTGAATTTAAATCCCAAACAAAGACACAGAAACGGACTTCAATTTCTGTGTATTGCAGCAAAAATTTCTTCCTTGCAAATACGACTTCATTAAAACTAATAAAATAACTAATGCAGTCATGTAATGTCTATGAATTTTCACAATAATCAAATTCATGAATATGCAGTTCAATATCTAGAGCAGTGGTTCCCAACCTTTTCTTGTTTGAGGCACAACTTTTTCTTGTTTGAGGCACCCTTGGAAAGCCTTTCAAAAGTTCCCGGCACCCTTATAAGGAAATAGATATTTAAAATCTCCGTAGCTCAAAAGTTCCCGGCACCCTCAAAAGATCTCACGGCACCCCTTAGTGCCGCGGCACACTGGTTGGGAACCACTGATCTAGAGAGTAATGATCTATTGTGGTGTCTGAAATGAAGCCTCATGATAACTAATAATTTACCTCAAATAAACAGCTTGTACAATTCTGTTATAAATTGCTCTGTGGAGATCAGCTAACTAACAAATTTTGAGATTTGGCAGGTTTTGGTACTGATCCACAGAAAAAGTAAAGTTTACCCATAGAGTTAAGAGCTCAAGCTTTTAAACATTCAGTCATAGCTGAAGAAGTATACTAAGTTTTAACTGCTCCCTTTCAGTGGCTCCAAGAACCAGAGAAACTGGTAACACCAGTCTTTAACATGCATTGTTATTAGTGCTTCAGTAGAGATCTACTCCTATTCATATCCTTAAAACTGGTTCATACATCACATCAATCACTCTAAACAGTTTCCTGCTATTAATATACACAGAAATTTCTCATCTGCATTTCACCCATGGCAGTTTCCATTACCTATTTCTAGGGGTTTGGAAGTAGCCTAGAAATTTTAAAGGTAATAACAACCTACCCTAGCAACTTATTATATATTTTATAATCATTGAATAATTCTAAATGTTTCTGCACTTGCCTTGTATACCACTGCAGCACATTCTTTTTATGGTATTGTCTCTAATTAAATGAAGTACAAGTTACTACTGATCTCCGGAGAACACTGGACTTTCTCCCAAGTTATTTCGCATCTTACTTACCCACCTCTAACCACATCCAGCTGAATTCTGGAGGCTCCTGAATGAATACAGGAAACTTATTTTCCTTTCCCATATAAGCTTTCCTTTGGACCCAACTATCTTTACCATCTGTAAGTCAGTGTGGTTGAGATGCTTTGCTTTGGGTTTCTATTAATTTCTATTACACTTACATTTATAAATACAGATAATTATAAAACTTACCTATTTTAACTCTTCCTCTTTCAGGACCTTCTCCCATTACTAGAATATTTGCTGGTTTCTGGGAAAGTAAAGTAAAATATCCATATATCTCACTTTAATGTAATGGTACAGGTTTATATATAAAAATTTAGAATGCACAGATCATGCACTTTCCTCCCTTGAAATATTATTTAAAATTGGATATAACGTATATTTTTTCAATATAGAAATAGAATTATTCTTTCTTTTCTTTTCTTTTTTTTGCAGTGGTTAGCTCTCCAAGCTAGTTTCAATTTAGTTTCTAAACATTTCGTTACCAGACTAGGTAACATCATCAGCAGGATTTTCTTATCCTTAGATTACAAATGTCTTGTGTGCCAGTGTGGTCAGTTGGTCATTTGATTGGTTCTTCATTTGGAGTTATATTTAAATTCTGAGCAGCTGATTGGTTCTCGTGTCAATTGGTTGTTTGAATGGTCTGGTTTCTTTTTGTATTATTTCACAGAATTATTCTGTTTTATTTTATATGAAACCATTTGAAATTTTAAAAACCATATTATTAAAACATTGCTTCAATATAAGCTTAAATGAAAATAAATATTTTAAGAGGAAAATATATTTTTACAAATGCTTCATGCTATCTACAGTAAATCCATGCAGCTAATAAATCTGACTCCAATATCACCATCTATTAAAATTGTTACCTCTATTTTATCTCTTCATGCCTACCCATGTTGGCCTTTCAGTCTCCAACTTATCTGACAAAAGTTGTATTGGGAAAAAAAATAGTATCCTGGAAATGCTTAAATATCTTTCTAGTCTCTTAAATTCAGGACAACCCATTGTCACTCTCTGACTGACAGCTGAAATAGGTGATCTATGAACATTGTTCCTCTGTTGAGGAAAGTACAGTCAGCAATATTTTCCCTTCAACTGGAAGAATTCAATTTGTTTATTTTCATGGCCTATAGCTAATTTTGGAAACTAGCTTTAATTGTTTTGACTATAATCCACACATTTTTCTTTCTGTGGAAGATACCCTCCCAAATTGTCCAAGACTCTCATTTTTTTTGAATACAGGCAGTCTTTGATTTACAACAGTTCATTTAGTGATTGTTACAACGGCACAGAAAAAAGTGACTTATGACCGTTTCTCACACTTATGATGGTTGCAGCATCCCCATGGTCACATGATCAAAATTCTGAAACTTGGCAACTGACTCATATTTACGATGGCTGCAGTGTCCTGGGATCATGGGATCAGCTTTTGCAACCTTCTGACAAGAAAAGTCAATAGGGAAACCAGACTAACAACCATTTAACAACTGCAGTAATTCACTTAACAATTGTGGCAAGAAAGATCATGTTGTTAGTTGTGAAGTCGTGTCCGACCCATTGCGACCTCATGGACATCATTCCTCCAGGCCTTCCTGTCCTCTACCATCCTCTGGAGTCCATTTAAGCTCACGCCTACAGCTTCACTGACTCCATCCAGCCACCTCGTTCTCTGTCGTCCCTTTCTTCGTTTGCCCTCAATCTTTCCCAGCATTAGGCTCTTCTCCAGTGAGTCCTTCCTTCTCATTAGGTGGCCAAAGTATTTGAGTTTTATCTTCAGGATCTGACCTTCTAAGGAGGAGTTAGGGTTGATCTCCTCTAGGACTGACTTGTTTGTTTACCTTGCAGTCCAAGGGACTCGCAGGAGTCTTTTCCAGCACCAGAGTTCAAAGGCCTCAATTCTTTGGCACTCAGCCTTTCTTATGGTTCAACTTTCACAGCCATACACTGCAACTGGGAAAACCATAGCCTTGACTATATTCACTTTTGTTGGCAGGGTGATGTCTCTGCTTTTTAGTACGTTGTCTAGATTTGCCATAGCTTTCCTCCCAGGAGCAAGCGTCTTTTAATTTCTTGGTTGTAATCCCCATCTGCGGTGATCTTGAAGCCCAGGTAAATAAAATCTGTCACTACCTCCATTTCTTCCCCATCTATCTGCCAGGAATTGAGAGGGCCGGATGCCATGATCTTAGTTTTCTTAATGTTGAGTTTCAAGCCAACTTTTGCACTCTCCTCCTTCACTCGCATCAAGAGGCTTTTTAGTTCCTCTTCACTTTCTGCCATTAGAGTGGTATCATCTGCATATCTGAGGTTGTTGATGTTTCTCCTGGCAATCTTAATTCCAACTTTTGATTCATCTAGCCCTGCCTTTCTCATGATGTGTTCTGCATATAAGTTAAATAGGCAGGGTGACAGTATACAGCCTTGCCGGACTCCTTTCCCAATTTTGAACCAATTAGTGGTTCTGTGTCCAGTTCTCACTATTGCTTCCTGACCTGCATATAGGTTTCTAAACCTGTATGCAGGTCAGGAAGCAACAGTGAGAACTGAAATAACCTGAGACAAATAAGGCGGTCTGGTACTCCCATCTCTTTAAGAACCTGCCACAATTTGTTGTGATCCACACAATCAAAGGCTTTAGCATAGTCAATGAAGCAGAAGTAGATGTTTTACTCCATTTTATGACTTGCTTGTCAGAAGCCAGCTGGGAAGGCTACAAATGGTGATCACATGACCTTGAGACAAAAAGTAATTGTCCTAAATACACAATCTGAATTTAGATAACATGACCATGGAGTGCTGCAAACGGTCATAAGTGTGAAAATCAGTCATAAGTCACTTTTTCTGGTGCTGTTGTAACTTTGAATGATCATGACCTAGAATGATCTCTGTGGGGGCTCCCACACTCTGGAACGAGCTTCCCCCGGGTTTACGCCAAATACCTGACCTTCGGACCTTCCGCCGCGAACTGAAGGCACATCTTTTCATTCGTGCGGGGCTGGCTTAAATTTTATCGGTCTTTTAAATTTTTTAAATTTTTAATATCAATTTTAAATGGGATTTTAGTTTTTTATATATTTTAAAGTTTCGGGCTAATTATAATTAAGTTTTTTAATTTACATTTTAAATTGTACATTGTATTGTCTTTTTTACTTCTGCCTGTACTGTTTGTGCCCTGAGTCCTTCGGGAGAAGGGCGGTATAAAAATAAAATAAAATAAATAAATAAATTAATTAATTAAATGAATGGTTATAAGTCAAGGATTACCTGTACATGAATGTTCTCAAAAGATATCTAGAAACACTAGCTGAATACCTGTGCTCCGCTACAAAACTATGTGATCGGGCTTGATAAATCGATACTTATAGCTTGAAAATTAATGAGTAGTTACGATTGGCCTCTCCCCTTCTCTCCTCAGCCTTGCCCCACGGAAGCCTCTCCTCTCCCCCTTATCTCCCTCAGGTTTGCCCCACAGAGGCCTCTCCTATCTTATCCCCTTCTCTCCCTCAAGCTGGCCCCATTGATCCTCTCCAAACTCACAGTCTGCAGGCAGGATGAGTCATGCGCTGGCCACACCCAAGTGGCAGTTGGAACAGAGTTATTTTCAGGTGGGGAGAGGGAGTAGAACGTCTAACTCCTTAGCATCAGAGCGTGTTAATAATATAATATAAGAAATACTAATGCTCCGAAGGTCATTTCAAAAAATTCTTTCTAAGCGAGCACCTAGAAGCCAAGAGGAACATACGTGCCAAATTTCAAGTTTGTAGGCTTTACGGTTCTGGAAATTTCATGATGCTGCATGAGTGTTTTTTGCTTTTATATATATATATAGATATACAAATAATTATATAGATTGAAAGAAATTCCAGATGCAGATACTAAGATGACCTAGAAGGAATCAGATCCAGTGTGACTTTTAATATTGTCTGCTCTCAGTGAAAACTTCACTGGGAAAAAAGAAAAAAAAATATTCAAATCTGGTATATGTTTGTGCAATTCATCTGATTCTGAAGATTCAAATTCATTCAAAATAGTTATTTTTTTTATGAAAGTCATGACCAAAATTAGGGCATATTCAGTTTTGTAAAAGAGACCTCTTTTTCTGTCCTCCTAAATGTACAGAAAGCAGATTTGCTGGCATTTGAGTATAATAGAGAGCAAAGGAATTTATTCTGCTAGCAGTAAACATTCTGCTTACTGATGGGTCTTGCTGGTTTTCACCCTTACTTAAAAGAAAATGCTGGCCCTGGAGTAAGCCATGTTAGTTGCTATAGAAACAAAGTTTTGGAATTTCATGTTTAAATTATCAGGAATAAAAATTGAACAAAGAGATTCCCAACTGAGACTGAAACATAGGGTTTGACTATCCAGTAAAGATATAATGCAGAATGAACAGGATCAAAAATAACATAGAATATTTGCTGTGGAAAAAAAATATGCATGCTGCAATTTAAAGCAAAATCCTTAGAGTTGTAAATACTGAACTGATTATGTTATCATTCCAAAGAGAGGGCAAAGGCAATTATGACATGATCTTGAATAAAACTTGTTTAACATAAAAAAGAAATCAATCCAGATGAACACTGCTACTGCATCAACTCAGTGTGATCAATTCTTTTAATATGGAGAAGGTCAAAAGGGAGCCAGCAAAAACAAACAGAAGTAAAACTGTCTGCAGTTTTGAATGAGAGGAACACACCCGATTAAGTGATAAGAGAAACAATGGACAACAGAATGCTAGCATTTAGTAACTCTTACTGTTCCCAGGCTTATCTAGAATATAATTCTTTTGAAACTTGACATTCCCATGAGAAAAACATTCTCTTTAGCATAGTGCTGTTGTCCATGCACATTTTTACTTTAAAAATGCATTGTATTGCCTTATGAAACTATATTGCAAGGATTTACTATCATACATGAAAATATTTGTATGGTAAATTAATGCTGAAAAGTATAAATGCTGCTGAGATTCTTGCAAAAAACTAGAACAGAAATTAGAAAAACACACTCTCCTAAAGAGAAAATGTAATAAAAACAAAGGTTTTAAACACTCAGTAATTCACACCAGAGTAACAGAGAAATCCCCAAAAATAGAGATCCTGATAACATAATGGCAATGAAAATGAATAAACAATAATGATTGTATGATTATTTAACATGGCACAGATATTATTTGATAAATTAAGCCACTGGCTTTAACGTGATCAATGTATCATGGATTTAAAGCACTGGATTTCAAGATCCCTTGTACATAAGGCCTTGTATGATCATTATTGTGCAAATGTGCATACAGACAGAATACACTGGGACTGTGTATTACACATATCTAGTTCCGTCAATCGTTCATTGTACGGTTTAGCCTCCAGACACCTTATCATCTTTGTTGCTCTTTTCTGCACTCTTTCTAGAGCCATAGCATCTCTTTTTTTTATTTTTATTATTATTTTTTATTAGATTTTTATACCGCCCTTCTCCCGAAGGACTCAGGGCGGTGTACAGTATCACTTTGCATCATTTTGTACAATGAATGAGAATTTTTATTAGGACATTCATATGTTTTGTACATTTGCATCCATTGTTATTTTGATCCTGTAGTTAACTTTAATGAAAAACCTTGGGACACAGGAAGATTAGTAAAATACTGAAAGGCTTGCTACCTGGGTATCATGTCTTCTGAACTACTTAGTTAGAATGAATCACTGCACATACCTGAAATATAAATTTATAAGGGAGACAATATAAAAGTAAAAGAATCTTGATCATATGATGGGCTTTGTATATCTTTATTAATGGCATAAAAAGTCTCTGTAGTCTCAATGTTAAAGAAAATAAGAATATTTCCAGAGTAACATTCTTTTTCAGCAACAATAGGAACTGCTATAGTTCAGATCCCTTAATTAGGCTGAATTTGTCTTTAAATGGTTGGCTATGATAACCTGTGTGATTAAATCAAGAAAGAGTTAATCAGAAAATAAATTTGTGTATTATTTCTTTAAAAGGGGGAGACTTATCTGCATCTTGGCTCTTTTTGAAAACCATTAGCTCGTTTATTTGAGCATGACAAATAGCAGGATGGGGAAAAAATAAAAGTTAGACTCAGCCAGCAAAATTACAGTGCTTGATGTAATTATTTGGGAATGATCCTTGTAAAAGAAAAGTATAATAGAAAATCTAAATGTGCAATTTGAAGGTTAGGGTCTAGCACTTAGAGACTTGAAATGTGAAAACCCAATTTTATAATGTGTGGTGATTCTGCCCATGTGGTGTTTTGTCAGGTTTATCTAAATAAGAGAAGTGCTTAGAAAAATTATTTTCTTTCAACTAGGTCCAAATTCTGAGCAAGAATGAAAGTATTTTCTAACATATAATAGCTTGAAATATATGTGACATATATGATTTATTTATTTATTTATTATTTATTATTTAAATTTGTATACCGCCCTTCTCCCGAAGGACTCAGGGCGGTTCACAGCCAAGTAAAATGCACAATACATACAATTAAAATACTAATAAAAAACTTATTTAAATTGGCCATAATTAAAATTTGGAAGTAAAACCCATTTAAAAACCCATAACTTAAAAAACTAACCCAGTCCAGCGCAGATAAATAAGTAAGTTTTGAGCTCGCGGCGAAAGGTTCGGAGGTCCGGAAGTTGACGAAGTCCTGGGGGGAGCTCGTTCCAGAGGGCGGGGGCCCCCACAGAGAAGGCCCGTCCCCTGGGTGTCGCCAGACGACATTGTCGCGCCGACGGCACCCTGAGGAGTCCCTCTCTGTGAGAGCGCACGGGTCGGTGAGAGGTATTTGGTAGCAGCAGGCGGTCCCGTAAGTAACCCGGCCCTATGCCATGGAGCGCTTTAAAGACGTTCACCAACACCTTGAAGCGCACCCGGAAGGCCACAGGTAGCCAGTGCAGCCTGCGCAGGATAGGTGTCACTCGGGAGCCACGATTTGACCATTTGATTAAACTTGATGGCTTTAAACTAACTAAAATAGGATTTGAGGGTTGGGGGATAAGAGAAAGGAGAAGGGCAAGAATGTGACCTCATTATTTATAGGGGGTAGGCTGTAGAATTTGTCTCTTTTTATTTCTGCCTGGAATTGGAGGGGGGGAATCTCAAAGGAAACTTCTTTGTAACTTAAAATGGTAAGCAAGAGAGAAATCATTTTTTTTCCACCAAACAATATGTGGCCATTGTTTGATGGGAAAAAAAAGAAATGTTAAGAAATTAAGGTATTCTCATGGCAATTGCATATTTCAATTGCAATTTTTTTTTTAATATTGTAACAATAATACCACTATATTCTAGTAAAAACAGTGGGGTTTGTTCACAATCTGTGCCTGCTATTTTGAAAATTGTTAAAATACAGTCAGCAACATTGTGACAGAGCAGAATTCTAAAAATGCTCTTATAAATGTCCCTTGAAGGACATATTTTATCCAGAAGATATAAACAATGTTCATAAAACGATTGCAAATGGAATCTCAGCACAGTAGGAAGGATTAAACCAAGAAATTAGCATAGTTTTTGCTGTCCTATTGTTCAAGTGTGAAATGATGTTTTGCCATTGGATTAAGAAGGCAAGGAAACAGCTCTGCGCTATCAGTTTAGTTGGAATGGTCATGAGGCAGCAAGCTAAAAATTAGCTGCACCCACAGAACACCTACTTTAAATAAAAGGTTCTGATAAGACCAAAAGCTGTCATGAGATTTCACTTCAGAAATAATACATAGCCATGTGCTTATGGAGGGAACAATTGGGCAGCCCTTCCACTTAGCACTTGTTTCAGATTTTTCAATTTCAGCTCAGAAATGTGTGGAAAGGTGGGAAGAGATGAAGCAGAAGGCTAGGACCAAAGAACAACTCAGGACAAAAGGACAAACCAGGAGACAGTACTAAAGAGAATACGAAAAGAACACCAGCAAAAGATACAGAAAGGCTCAGGCAGGGCTGAACAAGAACAACATTTTTCCCTGGGAGGATCCAATGTCTAATCTGGGTCTGCAGTCAGCCTAGGACTTTGATTTTTTTTAAAAAAACCTTGACTTCAGTTCTCGTCATCCCGGAATGCTGTTTAGCAATAGCACTTAGACTTATATACCGCTTCACAGTGCTTTACAGCAGGGGTGAAATCTAAAAATTTTCCCTACCGGTTCTGTGGCCGTGGCTTAATTGGTGGGTGCGGCTTGGTCCGATGACTGGGTGGGCATGGCCAATAACAATAAATAATAAAAATAATAAACGAAGTATACAAAACAATAAGAGGTACCAAAAACCAATTTTCACACTTTACACACACACAATACAACACAACTGACTCACACACAATGTAAAAGCAGCTGCACTTCACCCAAAATGGCCCCTGCAACAAGCAGGAACCTCACACAGCCACAAAAAGCTCAAAACCCGACTTTCACACTTTACACATACACAACTGACTCAGACACACACACACACACACACACACACACACACAAAATGCCACATACAGCTTTGTGAGATTTTGTGTGTTTTTGTAGTTAGAGTGAAACACTACAGAAACACAACAAATTTCAGAAAGCCGCTCAAATATTTTATTATTTTATTTTATTTATATTTTTTAGATCGGGGTCTCCAACCTTAGTAACTTTAAGGTTTGTGGACTTCAGCTCCCAGAGTTTCTCAGCCAGCAATGGCAGATTGAGTTGCTGACCGAGGAGATGGATTGCAGGCAGGCAGATTCAGCTGCTAGCTGATGCAACTGATTGCAGCAGCCGAAGCAAAGCAAGGCTTAGCAAGCCCGAAAGGAGCAGCAATTAGGTAACTAGGGAGGGGGGTTGGTTGGGCATGGGCGTGGGCTGTTGTAAGAGGTTGTAAAAAAATGATTTTAAAAGCCTGTGATGATCAGGCAACTCAGCTGGGATCGCCAAAGGAAAAAAAGATTTTAAAAGGCTCTTCTGACGATCCCAGCTGAAGTTGCCTGATTGTCAGAACCTCTTAAAAGGATTGTTTTAACAACCTCTTCAGCCAAAGAGCTTGTAGAAAACATGTTTTTTAAAGGTTCTGGTGTTCAGGCAACTCAACTGGTATCACCAGAGGAGCCTTTTAAAAGCTTTTTTTTTTACAACCTCTTCAGCCGAAGAGGTTGTTTAAAAAAAGAGTTTAAAGGGTTCTGATGATCCCAGCTGAGCCGCGCGAACATCAAAGGCTTTTTTTGGGGGGCTGAAGAAAAATGCTTTTAAAAGTAAAAAAAAAAAAAAGTAAAAAAAAACTCTGACGAAGGCGCGGCTCAGCAGAGGCAGGGGGTGGGGTCAGGGATTTTTGCTACCGATTCTCCGAACCACCCACCACCATCGCTACCAAATCGGGTGATCTGGTCCGAACTGAGAGCATTTCACCCCTGCTTTACAGCCCTCTCTAAGTGGTTTACAGAGTCAGCATATTGCCCTCAACAAATTGGGTCCTCATTTTACCCACCTCGGAAGGATGGAAGGCTGAGTCAACCTTGAGCCTGGTGAGAATTGAACTACCAAATTGCAGTCAGCAGAAGTAGCTTGCAGTATTGCACTCTAACCATTGCGCCACTTTGGCTCACAGTGTTTCTAGACATTTAGTAATGTAAGCTAATGCTTTTCAAAAAGCCATTGTCTACAACTTCAGGACTATATTTTCAAATACTGTTGGTGTCAGTATAGGCCACAACCAGAAGTCCTTCCTCCTTGCTATTAACTCATTACTATGATATGAGATAAGCTAACCACAATTAAAAAAATGCTTATCACAATTCATATAGGTTCCTGCCTACCGCATACATTCCATCTTCATCCACCTTTATATCGATAAACTATGCTGAGATAAGATGGATGAATCCCCTATAAAATGTAGTCTTTGTAAGGTGCTGTCTAACATGTTTCTTCTATGCTATGATTCTTATTTCCACCATAGCCTTTCTACAAGGCCAAAATAACATGTACATTAAATAGATAAAAGCTATTTAAAAGGAAAAAATATCATATCATATTAATTTATACTGACTAGACATACAGAAGCAGTTTATAATTCTGTCATGGGAATGATCACACTGCTGCTACAATCAGGAGCACATATATCATATTAAAACTTAGGTTACTATTTCCCATAATGAGCAATGAGTGTGGACTTGAAGAAACATTTTTGAGAAATGTCTGAGTACTTCTTACTGTAAAGCATATAGATACCAGATAACTGGTGCAATTGTAGTATTAAGAATTAGACGAAAAGATTTATTAGTTCCAGTGAATACACTTCTGTTCTTCCTAATAGTGAGTTATGATTTACCCAAACAAGAAGGTTCTTCTTGAAAGGTTTATTTGCATCCCCTCTGTTCTTTAGGATTCTACTATCATGTCTCCTAATCCTAGCCTTTTTTCTTTTCTCAAAGGCTCTGAACCAGTTTATCCTCCAAAGGCCTAAAAACTATTTCTGAGCTCCAATGGTCTGAAGTATTTTCTGTGACTCGTTTCAATTATTTGAGTTGGTTTATTTCTTTGTCTTCCTTATAAAGAATTGAAAGGTTTCCCACCCACCCCCATCAATCCCTGTTATAGCACCTTTCTTGATTTTCTTAAAAAACATAGTACCTCTCTTCTGAAGAGAAACATGGTCATGTCAGCCCTACAAGATAGACTAGATCAGGAAACCAACTCCATAGGAAGATTAGAACTATACTTTATTGAGAAAGAACATAGTACCAAAATCTTACAAGTCTGATTGTGCTTTACCTCTCTTCCCTTTTACACCTCAATGCATCATGAGAGGCATTTTCCTAAATCTCTTCAAAATACAATCTTGTCCATCAGAACTTAAGGAATGTTTCAGCCTCAAGGTCATCTCTTGATATTCTACAGGACATTTGTTTTCCAATAAGTTTGTGTTTTTTTTCAAGGATTGCTACAGTCATCACAAGTTGTTCTGGAATAGGAGAACAAATTTGCAACAAACACTACAGGTCACAACTAAAAACTCTCTGCTCCTTAAAGCAGTAATAGTCATTGCTTATATTTTCTCTTGCTCCTTTTGCAGACTTTAAGTTAGCTAAAAACAGGCTGAATTAGAAGGAAAATTGTTAAGGTTCTTCCTATTGAACTCAAAGGCAACTCCATTTGCCCACTCCCTATTCACTTGCTCTATCAATACTATAATATTCCTAGACAGCAGTGCAACTGTTTCAGGGTATACAATTGGATATCATTTCACACTGGATTGAGAAGGCAGCTCAAAGACACAAGGCCTTGTAATAATGTTAATTATTCAAGTCGTTCTTTAAAGAACAGAAAACTCAAGAAAAGTCTCATCTTTTTTAAGCATTAAAATTAAATAATTTAAATTTACCAATTTAAAAATTTTAAAAATTTAATAATTACATTTAACTAATTTTTTTTAACTGACTTTTCTGTTTTGAATGGAATTGTATTTGTTTCTATACCCAAAACACTACAACCCGATGAATCCTTCAAGGTAGCTCAGGTCAAGTAACAGTCTCTACAAGTACTAATGATATTCTACTTTATCATTATAGGATACAATAACAGAATCTTGAAAGCTGCCAGAATGCTCTCATGCAGAATCAACTCAGGGCTATTTTAAGTTTCTTTTTAGACAATATTTTCAATATTGTTAAGGAATCATTTAAACTGATGCAGAATTATGTCACCATTAGTTTATTTCCTATAAACTATGTGAAAAGTTGAGAGAATTTCAACAAAATGGTAGCTGCAGTTTTTACAATAGTAGAAAAATACAATTGCCCTATTATATTTTAATATCTTCCAATGTAAAATGTAGCAGACTCTATAGTTGTTTTTAACAGTTTTAAAATTGACCTGTAAAATATGCTATAAGTAAAAATATCCTAAGATGTTATTAAAATAAGCCATGGTGGTGCAGTGGTTATAATGCAGCATTGCAGGCTAATTCTGCTGACTGTAGAATGCCAGCTGTTCAGCAGTTTGATTCGCATTGACTCAAGATTGACTCAGCCTTCCATCCTTTCAAGGTTGGTAAAATGAGGACCCAAATTGTTGGGGGCAATATACTGACTGTATAAATCACTTAAAGAGTGATTATAAATATCTGAAAAGCACTGTGAAGCTGTCTATAAGTCTAAATGCTATTGCTAAAATTAATTTTCTCTTTGAAATTTCTAAAAGTTGTTTACCATTTTTTACTGACAAAGAGACAATCTTTTACTCCAGATATACAGGCTGCTATAAACAAACATGGGAGGGGATTGAAATGTTTCAAGGCATCACTACTGAAAAGTATGGGTGCCTTTGAAGATTAGCCCTTTTCTGAAATTACTAAAGAGGACTTTTCTTTTCTTTTTTTCTCTGCTAATTATTTCTTCTCACCTCATCTCTAGCTTTGTCCTTCCTGTCCTTTCCCATTTATATCTATTTTCTCCCTCACCTCATTCCATTCTGTTTTCTTTTTTCCTATATCTGCTATGTTTGGGACACAATAGTTGATGTGTGGGGAGAGGGGATCAGTTAATTTGATAAATATGAAATATTTAATTTTACATAGATTTTAAAAAGTTGTTTTGTTGTATCTTTTGTTATTGTTACTGTTCTGCTCTGCCATTTTGGAGTGTGGCTTCTGATCAATAACTGCTTGCCTGCCTATCAGCTGCTTAGAGATATTGGAAGGAGAAAAGCTCTAGGACTGGTTTCAACTGAAGCTGGCAAACCTAGGGTGACACACTTGGAACTCCATGGGATTTCTCTATATATTCTGCATTATCTTTGAAATGAGCATTTTTACATTCTGGCTCATCTTGCTATTGGGTAAATATGGTAAAGTTTTCAGGAAGAAGTGTAGTAATCCGTGAGATTAATATTTTGCATTTTTATCTACTTTTCAAGAAATACAAATATAACTGTCTATTTGTAGGCAGTTAAAATCACAGCACTTACTAAGTCTCTGTGAAGCACCCAGTTTGCATGGAGATAATGGATTCCATCAAGAATCTGATAAAGTAGTGATTTGACCATAGATCTTGGCAGTTGCATGGGTTTTTTGTTTGCTTTTGAGGCACGGTGAAACTTGATAATATGCTGGAAACAAAAAAGAACACAAACATGAAAGCACCATGTAAAAAAAATCCCACAAAATAATTGCAAAAGATGAAAGTCTTTTAATTTTGAAATCTAAAATTGGAATTAAGTATGAACTTTTTATATCTAATATTAAAGAAAACATAATAGTGAAACATCACATTGTTTCCTCAGCTTTAAAGGTACATGGATTGAAACAGGGTTTTTTTTCTACAGAGTTGCTCTTCATTGACATTTTCATGACATCTTATAGTTCTAAAATCATTTTAGGATAATTCCCCCCACCACTTTAAAAAAAAACCCTAAAGACTTAAAAAGCTCTGAAATATTTTATAGACTGCATCTGGAACAAATTTCAGAAATACAACAAATTTGCCTATTGACTTTGCTTACCTTACAGGTTGATGGTAAAGCAATACAGATTAGGCACATTTTTTGAACATTTATCAGTAATTGGAATAAGAAAGGAAATTGTCACTAAAGCAAAATGAAAACAGGAGCAATGAAGTCCGTTGGGCCCTAAATCCCTAAATTTTCCTTTGGTTCATTCTTCTCAAGCTGGTGCCCGCTAGGCATGTCAGATGACAATTTCCAGGATTCCCATTCAGTGTGGTCTGAAAGTTTGGGAAGACTTCTAGACTTTTGACTGATCTTGCATTCAAAATCCATTTCAAACACAGGACACCCTTTTCAGGTAAAAAATGGCCTCTCCAGGGTATGAAAACAGTAATGCATATTTTTTCTAGATATTTAGAAAACACATCAACACTAACAGAAAATTTGAATTTAAGATGATCCATACATTATAATATAGTAAACTAGAACAATTTTTCCAGTGGAAAAATTGAACTAGGAAACATTGGATAAGAAGATGCAGTCTCTTCACTCTTCTGCAGAATATCTCTCCTTTACTTGTGAACTCCAATGTAGAAATATCTGGAACTTTTTGCAAAATGAAGTTTTCAAACTGGAAACAAGCCCAGCAATGCCCATTCTTCATTCCATCTCCAGCATAAAATCCCCCTTGAATAGGTCATTTTTAATTAAATTTAGCTTTATATCTGAACAGATGTACTAACTGATATCACTTAATCTTCTATGTATGAGGATCAGATAAAATTCTATAAATTTATTTCAAATTCCAATAGATGGTTGGATTTAGATGGTTCCATTAGAATAAAATATATGTAGCTCAAGGTTAAATGATATAGTGCTGATGTTCTCTGAGCTTGGTTGTTTGTTTGCAGTATGGCAGAATGCCCCAAATTATACAAGCCCAACATATCACTTTGTCCAACTGTGTAATTACCAGGAATCCTAACAAGAAACACAGCCAAAAAACTTACAAAAGAGCTTGGACGCCTCACAGAGAGGAGCAAATATTTTATTGACTCTCCTACTACAGTGCTTTCAGAAAATGAAAGACCTAAAATAGAAGATGAAATTATGGTTTCATTCAATGTCCCAGCATTCTTTACATGCATAAATCCAAAAGCAGTGAAAGAATCCATGGCAGAAGTAACGCAACACACACATAACACAACATACCCAACCTAGCCAAATATACTAACATTGAAATACCAGAATCATGGACCTCATCAACCTCTGCTTACTATCTACTTTCAGTTTGATGAACAAATATGCCAACAAATCTTAGGAACACCCATGGGATCACCTCACCACTATCAACACTTATAGCAGAAACCACAAATCAGTGTCTAGACACTATAGCACTTCCAGATATTGCAAAAGTATAGAATCTTCCTCATAATAAAAAAGAAACAATTAGAAAACACATGAATTCATCAACATGTTCAAAGGAATAAAGTTCACAAGGGAAGAAGAAAACAACAATACACTACCCATCATGCATATCCACATCAACAGAGAAAATTGTAGCACATTGGAAATGCTACTGCCAAAACCCAACCCCACTAACCAAGTATTGCATTATTAAAGTAACAGCTCAACCTCCCACAAGAGGACCTATATAAAAATATTACTCAGATAAGTACAAATGCACTGTAGCAATCCAGAACACCAAAGAAATAAAACAGAACACCTATATAACATATTCCACACAACTTTATATCCACAGAACTTTATAAAAATGTGCTTGACCACTCAATCCACTACTGCACAACCAACACAAACTATGAAAAAGATAATACCATATAGATCAAAACTTTCAGAAATAACCAACACACTGTTACAAGTACACAACATTATTATAGCACACAAAACAACCAAAGCTTTGCAAAAAAATTTAAGTAAACAAAAAGAAACAGTAACACAAGGAAAAAAAGTCATTTACAACATAGAGTGTAAAGACTGTAACAGTCATTATGTAGGTTGCGATGGGTCGGACACGACTTCGCAACTAACAACAACAACAACAACAAATCCAGGAGTACCAACTAGCAATCAAAAGACGCAATCCAAAAATCTCACATGAAATAGAGTCAACCATAATTTCAACTGGGCAACTATGAGCATCCTAGACCAAACTAAATCCCAAAACACAAGGGAATTCTTGGAAGCTTGGTATTCAAACAACTCAGCAATCAACAGACACATAGAAAAGTAGTAAATCATATTTATTCACCACTCAAAAGAGACAAAAAGAAGAAGAGGAGGAGGAGGAGGAAGAGGAGGAGAAAAGAGAGGAGGAAAAGAAGAAAGAAAGAATACATCTTCTCCAAGAGCCATCACCCAGATAAGCAGGGATTAACACCAGGGAAATAATAAAACAAAGCAGGACACAATACCAAGGAATTATCAAGGAGAAAACCACATCCCTATCAAAACTGGCAGGGCAAGCAGTGTATATAAACAAGAATCAAACCCTGCACCCACTTGCATTGATGGTGTTACCTAGTTAGGTAGTAAAACATTTGCAGGCAAACAACCAAACTGAAAAAACATCAAGGACACCACAGATGGTTACTATTCATGACAAATTAAAACTGTCAAGGAAAGGTATGGGAAAATGTTTATGAAAGTATGAATGGGTAATGAGAGGAAAAATGTCAATTTGGGGCTAATTTGCAAATTAGCAAAAAGTCAGAATTATATTTGCACCAGATCTAAATAAATCCAGGGCAAAAGTGTGACTTTCATATACCATTGAGATTTCAAGTACTAAATTTCATTCTTAAGGACTGAAATGAAGAAGCACAAGTTATCCACAAGATAGAATCTTTATAGAAAAGGAATCCAAAGGACTCCAACCTATAACTTCCATAAAAGTAATGTTGAAAAGTAAAATTATTTCAATTATTGCTTACCACATAAGTTGCTAATTCAATACATACAAAAGAGCCCTGTGGATTAATAATGAATTAAAGCCAAAACAAGTATTGTTTGTCTTGTTGACAGATCAACAGAAAAACGAATGGCAGTACTGTAAATGCTCATTGCTCTTGCTTACTTTTTTCTCCAATTAAATTGGTACGTAACCATAATAAAAGTAGGAAAAGTCAATGCATAGCAACATCCTTTCAACAAATGAATATTTACCTAGCAAAAAGAATCCTTAAAATATGAGTGATATAGGTATCAAGAAATGAAGAGAATGTTTGTCCCTAAAACAAATTCAGTATAATAAAATTGATGGATGTTACAAATGGTATAACATCAATTATCAAATGTTAAAGAATGCTATGTTTTTATTCAATATCTTCCCCCACCAAATATGCCTTTGCTGTTTTGTCATTAGTCTTGCTCCCAAAGTAGGAGACACAGTGGTGGTAGGCAATCAGCCCAAAGTTTATGCAACATTATAACTCTCTTCTCAGTTCCAAATTGGGAAGGGAAACTGGGGATGGCAGAGTTAATATGTGAAAGATACGAAGATGCTCCAACTGATTTCTCAGTACATAACTAATTAAATTCCCAACTCTCATAGAAGAAAGGGTTTTCTGGAGAATGATAAATATCAATCCATCAATATTAATGGCCACATAGGAAAATTATCTTTGGACACAGAATTTGGTCCTGCAAATTCTGGAGTAGGTTCATCCTGACAATAAATTAGTTAACATTTTAATCTGTATATTATAAGAGGAAAAATATGAAATGAGAAATTATGCCTGTTCCAAGGCAAATCAATGACTTCTGATGATTTGTTCAAGATTTAAATTGGGGTCTACTGTTCCCCCCCCACCTCTTTACTGGCTATACCATGCTGGCTCTCAGTATCAAGTATAAAAAAAATAATCACCCTAGACTATCATCTTCAAGAAGTTATGGTGTTAATAAAAGAAATATGTTCCTAAGCATGTGGATTTCAACATTGGTATTTTTTTTTTGAAGGAGTTTACATACGTTGACTGGGAAGCTGTTCCAAGTGTAAGAGGCAGCATGGAAAGAGACAAAGTTGGGAGTGAGAAAAAAAGACAATGGGGAAATATGGAGCGATGCTTAGGATAACTGAGAGGAGGAGTTATTCAGACCTTGAGGGATATTAATTTGGGCCATCATCACCAAATGCCAGAAAATAACATTAAACAGTTTTCAACTCTGTACAGCAAGAAAAAACAATTCCATGGGTTCAAAATCCAGCAGTTATCTCCAGGACAACATTTTCTTCATATTTCATTTCGCTTAAAGTTCTTCACTAGCCTCAAGTTATCATTCTTTTAAAAAAAATATCTTGTTCACAGAGGTGGATGATTACTTAATGTTAAACCAGTACGACTGCTTTCTACACTTTATTGAAAAGTGGGGGAAGAGGAGAGAGAGAGAGAGAGAGAGAAATCTGTTTGGAGGGTAATAATGTTGCTGACTTCTAGGTTTCAAGAGATGATTAATTGTTCCTGTGCAAAAACAAAAGAACAAGAAAAGTTGCACTAGACTAGAGAAAGTGAAGGGCTGTGGAAATGACCAATTTATATTTACTCCATTGAATAAGAGCACTTAAGACAGAACATTCCAAGAATCAAATAGGCAAGGTCAATCATGTGGATACTTCTCAGCCAAGTGGGAGAAAAACATTTGAGTGGGAACAGCATATGTCCTGTTCTGGTTTGTATTGTACAGTATAACAACTAAAATTGCATGGGAACATACCATGCAGGAAGTGGCTCCCTGAACAATGCAGGTAAATGTGAAGGAGTCATTAATCTAACAATTGGATGGGAATATAACTTTTTAATGAGTTGCATGCTTTATTTTAAGAAAATAAACTAGAAAGTGAACGGGGAAAAAACATCCACAGTACAAATACATGCAAATATTGGTAGCATTTATATGAAATTATATAGCCTAGGAATTTGTAATAATGATGTATTGCATGCATTGAGACCCTGGAAGCTAGGGCACATTAGGAAGAACGTACACTTTGTATTATGACTTTACAACAGACAATCAACAAGAACGAGTGCCCCTTCAAAACTATTGTTAGATGGTTCTTTTTCAAACAAAGCATGCAGTATTCAGGAGGCAAGAATTGCAATGAATTATTAAACATGCTTCCTATTATAGCACCAATGCATCCTTCTGCAGTTGCTTTTAAAAGCAAACAACTGAAACACAGAGATAAAGTTTTGTGCATATGAAATGAAGCTGTTCACAATGAGACTATGACACTTTTGAGCTATGAAGTGTACATTTACTCTTGGTGTAATTAACTTCGATGGAGAAAGCTTCCAGAGTGGGTGCAAGTTACTAAAACTACAAGAACAAGACTCTCCAATTAAATTATATGGCACATGCAACAGCATGAAATCTCATGACTTTATATTATTGTGATCCAAGTTTCTCTTTGGTTGGAACAGTTTATACATGTAATTTTCTTGATGGTAAACTATTACTCATAGGTTTCATAATGAGTTTTCATCACACCGTTTAAGCAATACAGTAATTTGTCTCTAGCAAATCTAACTTTCATGTTAATTTAATATTCATTAAGTATAGCTTGAACTGATCCGGCAAAAAGAGAAGAGGAATATTTCCTCATGAAACCTACCACAACATGCTGCAAAAGGCAAATATTTCATTTCATATTAAATGTAATACTTCAAAAATATTACACTAATTGCACATATAAAATCTTAGCTTACAGTCGAGATCTGAATGAATTCTTTCTTATATTGATCTTCAAGCCCATCTTTAAGTTATAATGTAACTGCCAGCATGTAGTGCAGAGCTTTCAAAATCTTTAATTCTAAAGCACTCGCTGAGGCCAAACTGGAAAATAAATGGGAAATCTGCCTAATGTTTTGGTTTCTTCATAAAAGGAGCCCCTGGGCTTCTCAAACTGGATGGCACATCAGATGTATTGGAGTGAGAGACAATGTCTCTCCTTCAGACAAAGTTTCTCCTTCAGCTGGAGATTTGCTCCTCTGAGGAAAAATACAGGAAAACCCAATCACATGGGAATCTTTTAAATAGAAGGAAAATTAATTGTTTATACTGGATATCTAAAAGATCTCAATATCACTTCCTGTGGCAAAAAGTCCTGACATAGTTTACAAGTGCACTACAAACAAGCCACTGGAAAAGAAATGTCAGTGCCTGGGAGAGGCTAGCACCAAAAGTTTAAATTTTACAAGAGACCTAAAGGATATACATGTTGGAGTCTTGAATGTGTACACCAGTTCAAATGAAAAAAATTAGAGGAAAGTTACTAAATGTAAATTTCTTTATGAAAGAACTGTGAGCTTCATTTAGTTCTGATAGGTAAAATAAATTCCTGATATCACTGTATTTAATATCTGAATGTATGTGTGTATTTCTTCTCCATCAGACAAAAGAAAACTTGTCTAGTTCTGTTCTAGACACACACAGATCCTTATGGTGTTCTATCTCTGAGCAATATATTTATATATATGTGTATGTATGTATGTATGTATGTGTGTGTGTGTGTGTGTATATATATATATATATATAGGTCTTTGGTTGTTCTTTGCTTGGTAATCTTATTTCTTTGGAATCCATTGGATGTTAGTACGTTAGTGAGAGTGTCTAGTTCGGGTTTTAGGTGTTGTTCATCAGCTAAGTCTCATTTGTCATCTTCAGGCTTCAGCTTCGTGCTTCTGGGAGCAATGTGTGATCGCAGCTGTTTCTTCCTTTTAACTGCTAGTGGGGTTTGAACTGATTGGGTGGGAGCTTGGCTGTGCTCTGATTGGATGGGGTTTTTGTGCTCTGATTGGATGGGGTTTTTCTGTGCTCTGATTGGCTGGGGTGTGTCCTGTGTTGGTGGGGGCTTGGTTGTGCTCAGATTAGTCTGAGCTGCAGGGGATTTGAGCTGGTGAGCTGCATAGCTGTTGTTTGGCTTTGTGGTCGTGCTACATCTTCATAGTGGGTGTCAGTCTGCTGCATGAATGGATTGAGGGGTTTGAAATGGCTAATGTTGCAGCTGCGGTCTGGCTTCTGGTCCTTGGTCGTGCTTCATGATCAGTGTGGGTTTGGGTCTGCTTTCTGGGTGGATGTGGTGGTGACATCCTGTGTGGACCTCGTGAGTGTGGGTCTGGTGTCATTCCTCGTGTTAGGGACTCGCTTGTCAATAAGGGCGGGTTTCCAAATGGCTGGTAGGCGGAGGTGTCATCTCGCTTGTTCATGCTGTGTGGGCGTTTATCTCAATGGCTTCTCTGATTATTCTGTTGTTAAAGTGTTCAGTTTTGGCGATAGTTCTGGTCTTTTAAAGTCAATATCATGTCCTGTGACTTTAAAGACCAGAACTATCGCTGAAATGAACTTTTAACAACAGTAATCAGAAGCCATTGAGATAAACCCACAGCATGAACAAACGAGATGATACCTCGCCTACAGCATTTGAAACCGCCCTTATTGACAACGGTCCCTAACGAATGACCAGACCCACACAGGTCACACAGGATGTCACCACGCATCCAGCAGAAAGCAGACCCACACTGATCAAGCACCAGGACCAAGCCAGACAGCTGCACATTAGCCATTTCAAACCCCTCAATCCATTCATGCAGACTGACCCACTGAGACCAGCCAAACAACAGCTATGCAGCTCACCAGCTCAAATCCCTGCAGCACAGATTAGACTGAGCACAAGCTCACCAACACAGGACACCCCAGCCAATCAGGCACAAAAACCCCATCCAATCAGAGCAAGCTCACCCAATCAGTTCAAACCCCACTAGCAGTTGGAAGAACAGCTGCGATCACACATTGCTCACAGCATTGAAGCCTGAAGATGTGAGACTTCGAAGCGAAGACACTTCAATTTTACACGGGAAAACCGACCAACCACAGACCTACATACACACACACGTGAAAACCTCAGAAAACAAATATATATATATATATATATATATATATATATATATATATATATATGTATGTATGTATGTATGTATGTATGTATGTATGTATGTATGTATGTATGTATGTATGTATGTGTGTGTATATATATATATATATATATATGTATGTGTGTGTATATATATATATATATAGGTCTTTGGTTGTTCGGGTTTTCTCACGAGTAAAATTGGAAGTGTCTTGGCGACGTTTCGACGAAGTCTCATTCGTCATCTTCAGGCTTCAGCTTCGTGCTTCTGGGAGCAATGTGTGATCGCAGCTGTTTGTTCCTTTTAACTGCTAGTGGGGGTTTGAACTGATTGGGTGGGAGCTTGGCTGTGCTCTGATTGGATGGGGTTTTTTTTGTGCTCTGATTGGCTGGGGGTGGGTCTTGGGTTGGTGGGGGCTTGGTTGTGCTTAGATTAGTCTGTGCTGCAGGGGGATTTGAGCTGGTGAGCTGCATAGCTGTTGTTTGGCTTTGTGGTCGTGCTACATCTCCATAGTGGGTGTCAGTCTGCTGCATGTATGGATTGGAGGGGTTTGAAATGGCTAATGTTGCAGCTGCGGTCTGGCTTCTGGTCCTTGGTCGTGCTTCATGATCAGTGTGGGTTTGGGTCTGCTTTCTGGGTGGATGTGGTGGTGACATCCTGTGTGGACCTCGTGAGTGTGGGTCTGGTGTCATTCCTCGTGTTAGGGACTCGTTTGTCAATAAGGGCGGTTTCCAAATGGCTGGTAGGCGGAGGTGTCATCTCGCTTGTTCATGCTGTGTGGGCGTTTATCTCAATGGCTTCTCTGATTATTCTGTTGTTAAAGTGTTCAGTTTTGGCGATAGTTCTGGTCTTTTTAAAGTCAATATCATGTCCTGTGACTTTAAAGTGTTGGGCCAGGGAAGAAGTTGGTTCCTCTTTTGTGAGTGAGTTCTTGTGTTCTTCAATGCGTGCACTTATTCTTCTGTTCGTTTATCCAATGTATATGGTGAGGCAGGCGGTGCATGGGATTTCATATACCCTTGATTTTCTAACTCAATTTTGTCTTTGGGGTTTCTTAGGATGGTGGATATTTTTCTGTTTGTGCAGAATGCTGTCTTGATGTTGTGTTTGTGGAGGATCTTGCTGATTCTGTCTGTGGTGCCTTTTATATATGGGAGGAGGGCTGTGCCGTTTTCTTGTTCTCTGTCTTGGATTTTAGTGGGGGGTTCTTTTTGGATTAGTTTGGTAATCTTATTTCTTTGGAATCCATTGGATGTTAGTACGTTAGTGAGAGTGTCTAGTTCGGGTTTTAGGTGTTGTTCATCAGCTAAGCATTTTGTTCTGGAGATGAGTGTCTTGGCTACGGAGTTGATCTGTGCTGGGTGGTGGTGTGAGAGTGCGTGCAGATAGTGGTTTGTGTGTGTTTTCTTCTGGTAGATGGTGTGTCCTAGGGAGCCATTGGGTTTTCTGTAGACTAAGACATCCAGGAAGGGAAGTTGGTTATTAACTTCTGTTTCCATGGTGAACTGTATTTTGGGGTGTAGGCTATTGAGGTGTGTGAGGAAGTTGTCAAGTTTTTCTTTCCCGTGTGGCCAGATTATGAAGGTGTCGTCTACATATCTGAGCCAGAGTTTGGGTTTGTGATCAGATTTTTCTAGAGCTTGGGTTTCAAAGTGTTCCATGTAGAGATTGGCAATGACAGGTGAGAGGGGTGATCCCATGGGTGCTCCTTCTACTTGTTTGTATTTTTGTCCATTATAGATGAAGTATGTGTTGGATAGGCAGTGGTTGGTCAGATCTAGGATATGCTTGGGGGGTTATATTTGTTTTGGATAGCTGTCAAGGCTTCTTTGATTGGCAGTTGGGTGAAGAGGGATATGACATCAAAGCTCACGAGTAGGTCGCTGGGCTGTAAGTTTTGTTTCTTTATGATCTCTATGAACTGGAATGAGTTTTTTACGTGTGAGGTGATGGATTCTGCATAGGGCTGTAGTTGTTTGGCGAGAAATTTGGCTAGGTTTTGTAGAGGTGAGCCTATGGAGCTGACTATGGGTCTAAGGGTCTAACTTCCAATTTTATATATATTTTATATATATATACATATACATATACATATACATATACATATACATATACATATACATATATATATATATATATATATATATATATATATATATATATATATATATATATATATATATTTTATATATATTTTATATATATATATATAGGTCTTTGGTTGTTCGGGTTTTCTCCCGCATAAAATTGGAAGTTTCTTGGCAACGTTTCGACGAAGTTTCATTCGTCATCTTCAGGCTTCAGCTCCCAGAAGCCTGAAGAGCTCAATTGCTCCCAGAAGCAGGAAGCTGAAGCCTGAAGATGACGAATGACACTTTGTCGAAACGTCGCCAAGACACTTCCAATTTTACGCGGGAGAAAACCCGAATAACCAAAGACCTACATATATATATTATATATATATAATATTACCTTTCATTAATTAGCTCTCTTTTATAACTTTGGAAATCTACAAGCTCAATGATATAATTGGCCTACAACTCTCAACAACTGAGTTATGGAAAGACATGACATATTTAATTTCCAAAATATTTTTTTAGAAAAAATGACATTGATCTTTGGCAAGGAGAACAGAAAATACTTAAGCTTTTTTCACTCTTAAATCCTGTGGGAAAATGAAATTGAGAACAGTTCTGGTGCCACACTGCTATAACTTCTGGATAGTTATGTATCTCAAAATGGCATTAGGGCCTCCTCCAAAATGCCTCTACCTCCTTGTTTTTTGTAGCCAACCATGGTTTTAAGATAGTGTAAGCAGGGGTAGGCTGCTACAGGTTCACCAGGTTCGGGAGAACCCGTAGCTAATGTTATGGCCGGTTCAGAGAACCTCCAAAGCCCATCCCTGGCTGGCCCCACCCACCCTGCCCCTCCCAGGAGTCTCCATGCGGCCCATTTTGGATGCGAGGTAAGTGCAGGACCTGCGTGGAGGCTCAGAGAGGGGGGAAAAACAAGCCTTCTGGAAGCTCCGGAGAGCCTCCGGAACCCGGGAAAGGCAGAAATGCCCTCCCGCCATGGCGCAGGAGGCTGACTAGACCATGCCTACCATGGCCACACCCACCCAGCATCCGGGCAGAGAACCCATTGCTGAAATTTTTGAAGCCCACCCCTGAGTGTAAGGCTTTCAGTATACAAACTCCAAATCACATCATACACAGAACGCAAAATTAAGCCTCTAAAGATTTTAATTACTTAAATAAATGCAGAGCAATCTCAACTTCTCAGGAAAGGCTAACAGGGAGTTTTTCAGTTTATGTTATTTTTTTAAAAAATCCTGAAAATATTTCTGCATCTTCTAAGACTATCTCATAATGAAACTTTTTCATACAGATACATGGATTTCATCGTGAGTCTTCTTTCCTAACATGCTTTGTGTAGAGCTATATAGGTTAAGATACCACGTGAGATTGGGGAAAGGTTTCAGATACATTCTGACTGCAGTTACTTCTTTTAAAACATAACATAATTATAGTAAAAAGAAAAAAGGAACTTCAGAACTTACCCACAAATCATGTTCGGCATAATCAAACAGCAGCCACACTTTTCTATCACTATGAGAAAGGAAAACCTTCTGTAATGCAATCACATTAGGGTGCTTCAGTTCTCTCAAAAGCTGCAAGTAAAGAGATAAATAATATAAATCTTTCTATATAGTACCAATAAACAAAATGCTTTAATTAGTGAAAGAGATGTCCATAAAATTATTTTGTTTCATTCCAACAACTCTGGAATAATCTGTGCACAAAAGGGGGAAAATAAAAAGCTTGTTTTTCCATATAGTAGAAAACAATATTTTAAAAAAGTCAACTGCTTACTTGGATGCACGTTTTGCTCCCTGTGCAAGAAACATCCAGACCAATTTTATTCAGGAAATGCTCCTATTGAGATAAGGAAAACTAGGGTCCTTGGTTTATCAAAAGCCTTCCATGCAAGAACTGTTTAATATATAATTAAACAGAACAACATACCGAGATCCATCAAAATTATGAGTTATATGAGTTGGCCTTTTTGAGTATGAATAGAATAGAAACATGAGAAAGTGGTTATAGTCCAAATGGTGAGATGGGAGGCATATCTTTCCTGCTGTGTTGCTTTCCCCAATCCTTGAGATTTGATTGGGGAGAGGGATAAAATGTATATAGCGAGGGATTATAAACCAAAATTACAGTTGTTAAGTGAATCATTGCAGTTTTAAGTAAATCTGGCTTCTCCCATTGACTTTGTTTGTCAGAAGCCAGCTGTGAAAGTTACAAATGGTGATCACATTACTCCATGATAATGCAACTGTCATAAATATATGCCAGTTGTCAAGTGTGCAAATTTTGATCATATGACTATGGGGATGTTACAATGCTTATAAGCATGGAAACCAGTCATAAGTCACTTTTTTAGTGCCATTGTAATTTGAAACAGTTGCTATACAAATGCAGGTCGAGAATTATCTGTTTATAATTTTATTACAGTGAGTCCATCTAGGTTTCTTAACTGAAATGTGAAAGATTTTTTTATATGTAAAACTTTCATAAATCATTCAAATATTTTATTGTTCAAGAAATATCATGTGTTGGTTTATATTTTGTATTTTCTTCCCTTCAGTAAAAATGAGCATGAAAATTGAAATATTATTTCAACATGAAACGTAAAACTGTTTCCAGAATGTTGGTTTCAGATTTTAGACTATATCATTATAACCAAGCTTTAAATATTTGGAATGCCAAATGAACAAATTAAATAAGCAGCCTATTTTTTGCTCCACTGATTATTAAGAACACAGTATTTATAAACATTTGGTAAAGTATATATGTCATTAAAATAATGTAAATTAGTCTTACCCCAATTATCCTCTGTAGTTAAAAAGAAGTCAAGTGTGAACTTCAAAAAGACTACCTTTTTAACTGGTCATTTTACAGTAATTTGCTGTTTCTTTTATTAAGTTACCATTTAAAGCAAGTAATTGGTAAACATTTTGAAGTGCAACCCTTGATGAAAAACTATCCTTTTGATTAATGCACTAAAAGGATTTTGAATCACTTCAATACATGAATCTTTTAAAATTATCAAATGCTAAACAAACTGCAAAATTAATATCTTCTATATTGGGAATGCCATTATGAGTATTTCCATAACCTTTGGATGTAAACCTTTGAGAGTTTCTTTGTAACAGAATCTACACATAATTTACAATAGAAATTTAAATATATTGCTCTGAAAGTTCATGAATAATTTGCAATAACAAAAAATACAGCAGTAAAGCAGATGATTCTCATATAAGGGAAAACAATAGAAAGGGAGAGAATAAATCTTTGTCATAGAAGTATTAAAAAGCTCAGAGTTTTATCTATTTGACATAAATTTGTAGTTGATTAATTAGGCAGAAGCTATTTTTAAATCAGAGAAACTAAATACATTTTGGTTTTTAGCTTATTGATTTTGCTGGGGTATTAAAAAGGAGTGAAAAACAAAGATTAAAGATAGATCCTCTTTGAATATATCAATTATAACAATTATTTTATTTCTTTCGTTACCTACAAAATTAAAATAAAGAAATGTCTGCATATTAAGTAGATTATTATACTGATCACCTATTGCTTTTACTTTATGGCCTTGTTTAAACCCAGTAACCCTTCTTCTACAACATCTGCTTGTGGGAATCTCCTGTTGGCTTCGATCTTACTATGCTACTCATCGAGTCACATAACATAGTGCAAAAGAAAATGAACTGCTGCAAACCAGTCTCCATCCATTTCACCTAGGTAACTCTTAGAAGCAAAATCCAGGTGATATTACAGAATCTGGGGAGGAAAGGCCACCTGCCAAGTCAACTTAATGACACAGAGAAGGAAAATGATTTTGCACAATTTTAACAGCAGCAAAACTTGGAGAGGGATAATCTGGGAAGCAACTTTGCTAACTTACTCCCTTGGAAGATGAAAATACAATATACAGTTTATAAGATTTGTAAAAATGTAGTTAAAATGCACCTAGTAATGGATGCAGATTCTAAAAACCTAATTTGTAGGTGTCTAAAGAGAGAAACGATTCCTGCCAAAATCATATGCTTTTTTTACAGCTTTGTTTTTGATATTATTGGAGGTACAAGACTATTTTGTAAAACCACTAATTACTGCCATCCTTTTCTTTAAAAAACTTGGGTGCTAAGGAGGCTAAGTTATGCAGTTGCATATCTAGCTGTCAAACCAGAATCTCAATGAGTATCAGAATTAATAAGACAAATTGTCCTACCAATTAAGAATAGCTATCCATTGCCAAGAGGAGCAAAAAATATTTAGGATCTGAAACTCACGGACTATATAATAAACAATTTGTTTTTATTTTTTTGTGTATTGTTTTTGAGAGAGGCCTCTTTTGGCCACAATTGTTCATGTCACGTAACCTCATTTGGTAATAAGCATTTTGAAAAGCAATTGTTCTATAAATAATTTCACTTCTGAAAATGTTCTGGCACTGCTAAACAGCATTCTTCTTAAACAAAAGCATTGCAAGTGATTTTTTTAAAAGGATTATACCATGCCTAACATAAAGGAAATGAAACAATTAGCATTGTTTCTGTTATTCTATGGAGTCTCAGTAAGAAGTAAGACCCAAATTTCTAACAACTTCTACTGATAGATGGATGGTGCAGTTATACATCATATCTCCAACTGACACATTTCTTTCTAGTCCAAAAATTAAATACATCATATATTCCTAGATTAATACTTGTAAGGGAGATGGGTAGCATAAACATTTAATAAATAAATAAAATCAGTATTTGCTTATTACTAAATCGATCCATGTATTTGGATGCACATACCAGGTAAAATAATAGTGAACTTGTGTGAAAGTTTAAGTGAGTAAGAATTATAAGCAACATTTCACATTAATACATTTTTCTACTCTAGTTGAAACTCTGCTCTACTCTACTCTACAAAAGTTAATGGCCAGAAGTTATGCTTTCTCAAAAAGAGATGAGTGATTTTACCTGATATGGAACTACCACAGAATATGACCTATCTAGAAAGGCATTTCAGGGGGGACTTGCCCCCTTTTGACAAAATAAAATAAATAACCATTCCCAAACACCAAGGAGTGCTAACTTTAGGTTTAATTCTTTACCCATAAATTCTTTATGACCAAAGATTATCCACTAGCAGAGAAAGTCTCACTGAATCCAGAAATCATGCTGTGTTATATCTATTAGGATATAAGGTCCATTTCAAAACTCCCAAATTGGTGAAGTACTCAGGCAAATTTGATTCGGGATATTTGACAGTTTGTTTCAGACCAATATAATGCATTTCCTTGAACATGTAAAAAATTGTTATATTATTTGCAAAACTCAAGACTCCTTGATCATCTTGATGACATCTTGATATGTTTTCATTTTATTTTACCTGAAACAGAAATTGTTTACTTACTTTCTTATCTTTCAGAATTCAGGTCAGGGACCCTAATAAAGACCTTCTACCAGTCTCAGCATATGTTACAATTATCACTAAAAGTTAAAATAACTAACTTTTTAAATATTTGAAGAAAATTAAAGCAGAAGAGTCAGCCATCTTGGTGTAGTAGTTAAGATAATACCTTGAAAACCAGGAAACTAAGAATTCTGGTCCTGTCTTAGGCATGAAGCCAGCTGGGTAATATTAGGTCAGTCACTGGCTCCAACTTAGGAAGAAAGCAATGGCAAGCCACTTCTGAAATCTTGCTAAGAAAACTGCACTGACTAGTCCACGCAGTCATCAGGAATCAACAGTAGCCTGAATACACACGCACATATAGAAAAACTATTTTAGGATTCCATCTTCATTATATTTTCATCTGAAGCTTAAGAAGTTATTTGACCCAAATGAAAGGATCTTTTTACTTAAGTCTCCAAACCACTTGTTTGTTACACTTAAAATGCAAACATTAATAAGGTGTAAAAGTAGTGTCTCTCTGTGTATATACATGTTATGTATCTTTAAATATTTTGGCGGGAAACAAGCACGTTGCTGATTGGTTGAAGCCGCCGGTGAAACAGTATATAAGGAGAGGTTTTTCCCCAGCCAGGTTGCTGGGTTCACCATATATTAAAGAGCTGTTGTCACTACCCTGGTCTCCAGCCTCGTTACTTCCCGAACTTAACACTGGCGACGAAGGTGGGATTTCGAGGCTAAGGAGCACCAGAACCGAGCTGAAGCCCGGAAGAACCGAACCCAGCAAACTCAGGGCAGAAACGCGGAGATGGCCAGTTACACTCCTCCCGCGCCGTTTGACCCAGCTAGAGAGAAATGGGGAACGTACATGACCCGTTTCGAAAGCTTTCTAGAAGCAAACGAACTGCAAGGAGTTCCAGACAACCGCAAAAGGGCATACTTCTTGAGCCACTGCGGTCCCGAGGTCATCGACATCGCGGAAGCCCTGGCAGAGCCAACGCCGGTACAATCGGTATCGTGGCAAACTCTGCAAACCCTGCTAAAAAACCATTTCGCGCCAACGCCATCCAAATACGTGCGGCGTTTTGAATTTGGAGAGCGCCGACAGCTAGAGGGCGAATCCATCGGCGACTACATGGCCGCCCTGCGGAAAGCCTCCAAAGACTGTGGGTACCGAGACCTAGACGAGGCGCTGCTGGAGCAACTCATCCGTGGGGTCAGAGACATGCGTTATGGAGGCGGCTGCTATCGAAAAGCAATCTAACGCTGGCAAACGCTCTGGACGAAGCCAGAGCGCATGAAATGTCCACCCAAGTGGCAGAGACCCTGCAAAAGCCACTCGCACCGAAGGCGAGCACAAAGTCAACCCCGGTGCACCAAGAAGAGATCCAAACCGAATCCGACGGTGAGGATGAGGAAGGGGTTTGTCGAACCGAGAAACGCGGCAAAGAAGACCGGGACGAATGCGGAAGTTGCGGAGGTCAACACCAGCGCCAACACTGCAAGTTCAAGGACGCTACATGTCGGCGGTGCGAGAAGAAGGGGCACCTAGCTCAAGTCTGTCGAGCTCCCCAACCTTCCCGCCGAAAATTCAAATCGGCCAATCAGAGCGCGGGATCGGCAAGGCGACCCGTGATTGGCTCAAACAAAAAGGGCGCGAACTCGAATCAAACGACGGTGATCATAGGCCGCGCCACAACCCGGGTGGAGAAGAAGATCTTCACCAAGCCAAAAATAGAAGGAGTGCCGTGCCGACTAGAAGTGGACACCGGGTCAGCGATCACCATCATGTCCTGGGACACTTTGGCGAAAGCATTGCCGTCAGTCGCAAAGCGCCACCTGCAAACACAACGGCTACGAGTCCACGACTACCAAGGGAATCGCATCCCTGTTCGAGGGACCACCTCTGTCCGAGTCGAGTACGGACCACACAAGAAGACCCTGCCCATCACGATCGTCGAAGGGACCCTGCCTAGTTTGTTGGGACTAGACTGGTTCCATGCATTGGGCATGGGAGTGACTGGCATCTACAGAAGTGACTGTAACCTAAAAGACATACTCATGAACGAGTTCGAAGATGTCTTCAAAGACTGCCTGGGCAAGTACAAGGGGACCCCTATTTCCTTCAACTTAGACCCCCAGGTAGCCCCCATTAGGTTAAAGGCAAGGAGAGTCCCTTTTGCCCTGAAGCCTAAGATTGACAAGGAGCTAGATAAGCTCATAAATCAGGGGATTCTGGTGCCAGTCGATCACGCAAAGTGGGAGACACCAATCGTCACCCCAGTCAAATCAGATGGGTCAGTTAGAATCTGCGCTGACTACAAGGCGACATTAAACAAAGCCTTACAGAAAAGCGCTTACCCGGTTCCCGTGGTGCAACACTTGCTGCACTCGTTGGGGCAAGGGCAAGTCTTTGCAAAGTTAGACTTGGCTCAAGCCTATCAACAACTGCCCGTAGACGCCAACACAGCCGAAGCCCAAACGATTGTGACTCATAGAGGTGCTTTCAAGTGTACCCGATTACAATTTGGGGTGAGTGTGGCACCGGGACTGTTCCAAAATCTAATGGAACGACTTCTGCAAGGGCTCCCAGGGGTAGTCCCCTACTTCGATGATGTATTGATATCAGCCGAAAATTTAGAGGAATTGGGGGAGCGTTTAAGAAAAGTTCTGGGCATTTTCCGGTCAGCCGGACTAAAGGTTAAAGTGAACAAATGCCAGATAGGGGTAGAATCCGTCGAGTTCTTGGGCTACCGAATAGACAAGAAAGGAATTCACCCCACTGAGAGCAAGGTCAAGGCAATCAGAAAGGCTCCAGCGCCCAAAAACAAAACAGAGCTACAGGCATTCCTGGGGCTAGTGAATTTTTACGCGGTCTTTTTAAAAAACAAAGCGACCGTTGCTGAGCCGCTGCATAAGCTTCTGGGAAAGAATACTGTTTGGTCTTGGGGAAAGTCGGAAGCTAGGGCTTTCGAAGCAGTAAAAAACCTACTCTCCAGCGATAGCCTACTGATTCAGTATCATAGCTATTGCCATTAGTACTGGTTTGCGATGCCTCCCCTTACGGGGTGGGGGCTGTGCTCAGCCACAGACTTCCAAACGGCACAGAAGCCCCTATAGCCTTCTACTCCAGAACGATGTCCTCCACAGAGAGGAATTACAGCCAGTTGGATAAGGAAGCGCTAGCAATTGTGTCAGGGGTAAAAAAGTTTCACGAATACGTTTTTGGTAGAGACTTTGAAATTGTTACTGACCATAGACCGTTGTTAGGGATACTGGCTGGCGACCGCCCAACGCCTGTGGCACTTTCGCCACGATTGACCCGATGGACTATCTTTTTAGCCGCTTATTCCTACAAGCTGCAGCATCGACCGGGAAAAGAAGTGGGGCATGCGGACGCTTTAAGCAGATGCCCACTACCAGGGGCGATCGAAGACCCCACTCCGGGGACGCCCATCCTGCTAATTGACTCTTTGGACTCTGGCCCAGTCACATCTAAGGAGGTGGCTCGGGCATCATACCGGGACATTACTTTGAGGACTGTACTCGGTTGGGTACAAAGAGGGTGGCCCGCTGCGCCGGGCGAGCGGTTTAAGGAATTTGTAAAAAAACGTGAGGAACTCTCGGCTCAAGGGGGGTGCCTGCTATGGGGCGATCGAGTGGTGATCCCGGAGAAATTGAGGGAAAGGGTATTGGACCTCCTCCACGAGGGTCACCCAGGGATCGTAAGGATGAAGGGGCTAGCAAGAAGTTATGTATGGTGGCCACTCATGGACTCAGAAATTGCTGAGAGGGTAGGAAAATGCCAGGCTTGCCAAGAATCCAGACCTCTACCCCCAACGGCCCCAGTCAGGGAATGGGAAAAACCCCAAGGGCCCTGGTCGAGAATCCACATTGATTTTGCTGGCCCTTTCCACGGCCAAACCTTCCTAGTGGTAGTCGACGCTTTCTCTAAATGGTTGGAAATCATTCTCATGAGATCCATGACAGCCGAGGCAGTAATCGCAGCCCTGCGGCACCTATTCGCAACCCACGGGTTGCCTGACACGCTAGTATCCGACAACGGCCCGCAATTCACGGCAACCCAGTTCGAGGAATACTTGGCAGAGGAGGGCATCCGACATGCCCTCTCTGCACCTTTCCACCCTGCGTCGAATGGCCTTGCAGAGCGTTCCGTCCGGAGCGCTAAGGAGGCATTGTCCAGACTCAAGCCAGGCGACTGGCAAACAAAGATAGACTTCTTTCTGGCTATTCAGCACAGAACCCCCAGCACTGCTACAGGCAGAAGCCCAGCCGAATTATTGATGGGACGGAAGCTCCGGTGCCCACTGGACCGTTTAAATCCCCATTACACACCAGAGGGTTACAAGGGGGAACTGGAAAAAACTAGAGAAATGGGCATAGGCGACCGAGTGTGGGCCCGCAACTATGGGGACGGCCCAAGTTGGCTAGCAGGGCAAATCATAAAAGCAACCGGTCCAAAATCATACTTAGTTGAGTTAAAAGACAACCGAGTATGGAGGCGCCACATAGATCAGATAAGAAAACGAATAGCCGAACAACCCGAGTTAAATGAGACAGATAATGACCAATCATTATTTGAACCCACAGCTGACCCTAACCCGGGGGAGGCGCAAGACTTAGCTGAGTTCCCGGAGGTCCAGCAACGCCATCAGGTTCCCGTTGGAAACAGCAGGGACGACTCTGCAAGTAATCCAAGGCCGGATGGCCTAGCAAAAGAGTCTGCAAGTAATCCAGGGCCGGATGGCCTAGAGAAAGAGCTGGGAGGAGCAAACGGCCCCTCCGACCAGCTCAACCCACTCCCAAGGACTGAACCGCGCAGGTCCGAAAGAATCAGGAGACGCCCAGGTTATTTGCGTGACTACGTCGAAAAATAACATGTAAATAATATGTAAATAGAGGTAAAGTGTTTTCTGGGAGGGGAGGAGTGTTATGTATCTTTAAATATTTTGGCGAGAAACAAGCACGTTGCTGATTGGTTGAAGCCGCCGGTGAAACAGTATATAAGGAGAGGTTTTTCCCCAGCCAGGTTGCTGGGTTCACCATATATTAAAGAGCTGTTGTCACTACCCTGGTCTCCAGCCTCGTTACTTCCCGAACTTAACAATACACATACACTTTTCTTAGAGCCAGTAACTATGATTTCTCAAGTGACAATGAATTCACATAAATGATATCTTGCTTATGCAGAAATTACCTGGAACCTTCCTGAGCCTGGGAAGCTTGATGGGACCTCAATCCATTCTACACGGGTCCTAAGAGAGAGTACCCAGTCACCCTTTAGTTCCCAGAATAATCACAACAGTGTACAAACCAATCACTACATGACACCAAACTGAGAACAGAAAGTTGAATTCAAAAAGCAGTTTAACAATCATAATAATAGGCACATAGCTAATAACTCATTAGAGTATTGGCAGCCCTACAAGGAAGACCAGATGGAGATACTGTATTAAATCCATGACTACTTTTATTGTAGCAGTTAAAGTAAAAGAATCTTGCATATCTGACAGTATTACCCCTCCCCCACTTTATTGCTACATGAATTAGGAAAGATCTTGTCTGAGAAGCTTACTCAAGTTAGCTTCTTGATCTGGCTCAAGCTCTTATCTCATGCTAGCAGCATTTCCTTTTGTCCTTCAAGGCTCCCTATTCCTTCCACAAGTAGCTAAGATTCACCAAAATGGGTGAATTTTTATACAATTCTGTATAGCTCATCAAAATAAACTGGTCCATTTTCAAACACTCAAACAGCCCTGACTACTGATAATAATTCAAGCTTCTTAATGGGACATTTCCATGGAAAATTCCATGGATTTGGAAACTCCATGAATGATATTAAGCATAGTGAAGCTCAATCAATTTTCAAGCATTGTATTAGGTTCCCACTGTCATGAAAGCGTAAGAGAAAAATGTAATTCCTGTCAGCATGTCATCTAACAAGTTCAATACCCAGAATTTCTTGTAGACGTAGGAATGCAGGCTAGTCTGTATCATTTGATGCTGAGTAAAGGTACTGTGCCTCTAGAATATACATCAAAGTATGCTAAGCAATGTAATGTTTGTGGCTAATGCAATGACAGGGTTGGTCAAGGACAGATTTTGAGGCCCAAGTACTGATTACTGCCAGATGAAACATGCTAGATGTCATATCCAGCCAGGCCCTGCCAAGCTTTATTCTAAATAAGATTTTCAAAATTAACAGGTAACCTCTAAGAGACCAGAATGTCAATTAACTGCTGTAAAGAAACCTGTTCAAAAAGGCAACCAGTTGCCCCTCTCCCAGGTTAGCTAATCAGAGCCAATAAACATTTGATAGAAAAAGTTTGCTCCTGTAGCTGTGGCCATTTTGGACTTGGCCAAGTGTTTCTAAGAACATGGAAAAAAAAACAGAAAACCTCGTGTATAGCAGAATAAAAAAAAAGGTGGCAACAAAGTCAGGAAGGCTCGAATGACAACAGAGAATAACACCCTGGAGAAAACTTTCCAATATGCTACCATGGTAATTAAAAAGGAACTCAGGGTCAACAAGAACTCTGTGCTAGAAAAGCATGTGCCACCTGAGGAGTAGACAGGGCCTCCTCCCAAACCTTGTATACTCAGGAAATTCAACACGTACTCTTTAGCACATGAGAACAGAGTGTGGGTATAAATTGCCAATATTATCTTCACATCATCAACCTTATTTTAACATCTTTGTAATCCATATGTGCATTGGAAATATTATTTGGTATAAAGTTCACTTTTTTACAATGTTCACTATATAGCAATAGCTTATTTGCATGTTATAGACAATTGACAATAAAGTTTTAATATGGAAACTAAAGTTATCCAGATCAGAAATTAACATCATGATAGTCATGTGTTTCCACAAAATCTATGCCACTGACTGAACATCTGATAAATCCCTGTTCTATAATCTACTATTTCGACATTTTCCATGGAAAATTCCATGGATTTGGAAACTCCATGAATGATATTAAGCATAGTGAAGCTCAATCAATTTTCAAGCATTGTATTAGGTTCCCACTGTCATGAAAGCGTAAGAGAAAAATGTAATTCCTGTCAGCATGTCATCTAACAAGTTCAATACCCAGAATTTCTTGTAGACGTAGGAATGCAGGCTAGTCTGTATCATTTGATGCTGAGTAAAGGTACTGTGCCTCTAGAATATACATCAAAGTATGCTAAGCAATGTAATGTTTGTGGCTAATGCAATGACAGGGTTGGTCAAGGACAGATTTTGAGGCCCAAGTACTGATTACTGCCAGATGAAACATGCTAGATGTCATATCCAGCCAGGCCCTGCCAAGCTTTATTCTAAATAAGATTTTCAAAATTAACAGGTAACCTCTAAGAGACCAGAATGTCAATTAACTGCTGTAAAGAAACCTGTTCAAAAAGGCAACCAGTTGCCCCTCTCCCAGGTTAGCTAATCAGAGCCAATAAACATTTGATAGAAAAAGTTTGCTCCTGTAGCTGTGGCCATTTTGGACTTGGCCAAGTGTTTCTAAGAACATGGAAGAAAAAACAGAAAACCTCGTGTATAGCAGAATAAAAAAAAAGGTGGCAACAAAGTCAGGAAGGCTCGAATGACAACAGAGAATAACACCCTGGAGAAAACTTTCCAATATGCTACCATGGTAATTAAAAAGGAACTCAGGGTCAACAAGAACTCTGTGCTAGAAAAGCATGTGCCACCTGAGGAGTAGACAGGGCCTCCTCCCAAACCTTGTATACTCAGGAAATTCAACACGTACTCTTTAGCACATGAGAACAGAGTGTGGGTATAAATTGCCACAATATTATCTTCACTTCATCAACCTTATTTTAACATCTTTGTAATCCATATGTGCATTGGAAATATTATTTGGTATAAAGTTCACTTTTTTACAATGTTCACTATATAGCAATAGCTTATTTGCATGTTATAGACAATTGACAATAAAGTTTTAATATGGAAACTAAAGTTATCCAGATCAGAAATTAACATCATGATAGTCATGTGTTTCCACAAAATCTATGCCACTGACTGAACATCTGATAAATCCCTGTTCTATAATCTACTATTTCGACATTTTCCATTTTTGAAAACTATTTCTGCCAAAATCAAGGAACTTTTAAAATTACCTATTCAAAGCATGCATGTTGTTGTTGGTTGCGAAGTTGTGTCCGACCCATTGCGACCCCATGGACAATGTTCCTCCAGGCCTTCCTGTCCTCTACCATCCTCTGGAGTCCATTTAAGCTCACGCCTACTGCTTCAGTGACTCCAGCCAGCCACCTCATTCTCTGTCATCCCCTTCTTCTTTTGCCCTCAATGTTTCCCAGCATTAGGCTCTACTCCAGTGAGTCCTTCTTTCTCATTAGGTGGCCAAAGTATTTCAGTTTCATCTTCAGGATCTGGCCTTCTAAAGAGCAGTCAGGGTTGATCTCTTCTAGGACTGACTTGTTTGTTCGCCCTGCAGTCCAAGGGACTTGCAGGAATCTTCTCCAGCACCAGAGTTCAAAGGCCTCAATTCTTTGGCACTCAGCCTTTCTTATGGTCCAACTTTCACAGCCATACATTGCAACTGGGAAAACCATAGTCTTGACTACTATATGCACTTTTGTTGGCAGGGTGATGTCTCTGCTTTTTAGTACACTATCTAGATTTGCCATAGCTTTCCTCCCCAGGAGCAAGCGTCTTTTAATTTCTTGGCTGCAGTCCGCATCTGCAGTGATCTTGAAGCCCAGGAAAATAAAATCTGTCACTACCTCCATTTCTTCCCCATCTATCTGCCAGGAATTGAGAGGGCCGGATGCCATGATCTTAGTTTTCTTAATGTTGAGTTTCAAGCCAACTTTTGCACTCTCCTCCTTCACTCGCATCAAGAGGCTTTTTAGTTCCTCTTCACTTTCTGCCATTAGAGTGGTATCTTCTGCATATCTGAGGTTGTTGATATTTCTCCCGGAAATCTTAACTCCAACTTTTGATTCATCCAGCCCTGCCTTTCTCATGATGTGCTCTTCATATAAGTTAAATAGGCAGGGCGATGGTATACAGCCTTGCCGGACTCCTTTCCCAATTTTGAACCAATCAGTGGTTCCGTGTTCAGTTCTCACTGTTGCTTCTTGACCCGCATATAGGTTTCTCAAGAGACAAATAAGATGTCTGGTACTCCCATCTCTTTAAGAACTTGCCACAATTTGTTGTGATCCACACAATCAAAGGCTTTAGCATAGTCAATGAAGCAGAAGTAGATGTTTTTCTGGAACTCCCTAGTTTTCTCCATGATCCAGCATATGTTGGCAATTTGATCTCTAGTTGCTCTGCCTCTATGAAATCCTGCCTGTACTTCTAGTAGTTCTCGATCCACATACTGCTGGAGCCTAGCTTGTAGGATTTTAAGCATAACCTTACTAGCATGTGAAATGAGTGCAATGGTGCGATAGTTTGAACATTCTTTGGCATTGCCTTTCTTTGGAATTGGAATGTAAACTGACCTTTTCCAATCCTTTGGCCACTGCGGAGTTTTCCAAATTTGCTGATAAATTGAGTGTAGCACTTTTACTGCATCGTCTTTTAAGTTTTTGAATAGCTCAGCTGGAATACTGTCACCTCCACTAGCTTTGCTGTTGCTCAGATTTCGTAAGGCCCATTTGACTTCACATTCTAGAATGTCTGGCTCAAGGTCAGTGACCACCCCATCGTGGTTATCAGGGATGTTAAGCTTGTTCTTGTAATAGTTCTTTTTGCCACCTCTTCTTAATCTCTTCTGCCTCTGTTAGGTCCCTGCCACTTTGGTCCTTTATCATGCCCATCTTTGCGTGAAACATTCTCTTCATATCTCCAATTTTCTTAAAGAGATTCTGGTCCTCCCTATTCTATTGTTTTTTTCTATTTCTTTGCACTGTTCATTTAAGAATGTATTCTTATCTCTTCTGGTGATACTTTGGAATTCTGCATTCAAATGGGTGTATCTTTCTCTTTCTCCCTTGCCTCTTGCTTCCTTTCTTTCCTCAGCTATTTGCAAAAGCTTCCTCAGACAGCCATTTTGCTTTCTTGCCTTTCTTTTTCTTTGGGATGGTTTTAGTTGCTACCTCTTGTACAATAAAACATATTATAATGCAAAGTTTGATAAATGTATGGAACATTACAAGAAACATATTACATCCAATAATCTCACTGTTATTCTCTTTTAAAATGCTTTTCATGTCAGAAATAGGTACAAGTAAAAATTCAAATACATATGCAGATATGGTCTATTTAAACCCCATGAACAAACTAAAGGCATACCAAGAACTATTTGGGAAAGGATAGTACATGCCATGGTTCATGTACTTACAAATTGCTGGAAGAATAAAAAATGACCTTAAAAATGAGAGAGGGCTTTTAAGAAAAATGATAGGATTTGAAATGGTCATAAACAAACAAGACCACCTAATAAGGCACATATATAAACTCTCTCAGATATGACATGGAGACAGAAATAATAAAAGCTGCATGACAAAATGGATGCACAACTTTAAAGAAATAGTTGCCACACAACAATGGCAAGAACCGGTTTAGGGCCGGTTTAGCTCACACTGGTAAAGCCTGTTATTAAGGCTTATTAAGAACACAGTAGCCTGCAATTACTGCAGGTTCGAGCCCGGCCCAAGGTTGACTCAGCCTTCCATCCTTTATAAGGTAGGTAAAATGAGGACCCAGATTGTTGGGGGGGCAATAAGTTGACTTTGTAAAAATATACAAATAGAATGAGACTATTGCCTTATACACTGTAAGCCGCCCTGAGTCTTCGGAGAAGGGCGGGGTATAAATGTAAACAAAAAAAAAAAAAAACTCCAAAATTACTAGAAAAAATACATAGCAGTATTCAGAGAAATTTAAAAATAAAATTTAAAATTGAACCACAATTCTTTTTACCAAGTGTAATTCCAAAACATTCCATCAAAAGTATCACGGCCCACTAAGATACATGTTTAAGGCAGCAAGGATAGCTTTAGCACAATATTGGAAAGAAAATATGTTATCAAAGGTACCAGATTGGGAACTTAAAACTTGACAATATGCAGTAATTGCTGGTTGGTTAAGGTATAGTATCATGATGCTGGATGGGACCTAGGGTCTTGGAAGAGGGAAAACCAAGAAGGGAAGTTGGTCTAATGGGGGGGATGGACAGACAGAGAGGAATATTTTGATGTTGGTAGGCAAAAGGAAATATGACAGGAGATAGCAGCAGGCCACTAATGGGGAGGATATGTTTGGTGTTTACTATTAAATCCATCCTTCAGCTTCCTCAAATGAGTCCCAGAGCCTGGAAGATTTTTGCTTAACACTACCTTGTTCTTATTGTTTTATTTTTATCCCAACCTTTTAAAATATGTATTTGGTCAACTCAAGGCAGTAACATACCTAATTCTTGTGCCTCCTATTTTCATCATATCAACAATCCTGTGAGATGTGTTGAACTGAGAGTGGCTGGTCCAAAGTCACCCTGCCAGCTTTCATATCAAGGGAGGCCTAGAATTTACAATCTTTTGGTTTGTAAGCCAATCTCTTACACCACTATGCTAAAAGGGTATTCTGCAAGTTAACCTGTAATAAGTCTCTTCTCATCCAAGATCAAAGATGAGAGGACTGAACTGGTAAGTATAATCAGAACACAGATAAACACTGAGGGATATGTTGCCTTTTGGAGATGTGCCCACCTATGTATCAAGTGTGGCACCAGCTATAATCCTAAAGTAGTGATGGTAGAGTGGCTATTGTGACTTTCAGAGGGGCTGCTTTAAAGAATGTGAACCCAGTTTGTGAAGCTGGCCTCTAGGGAACTGATGGAAGAATGCTGCTATACCAGCTACTAGATGCCATAGTAGAGCTGATGATGGAGCTTCCCAAATTTTGTCCAGTGTCCAATCTTCTCCTTTTGTTTTTTTGTACTCAAGCTGTAGCTTCAGAAGGCTTTGAAGGAAATGGATTGTGTGAGTTCTCCTCAGGTTTCAGGCTTCAGTAGAATACAGTACACATTAATTGTTGATGACTTTATTCTTTATGATTATGACTGAAATGGGATGAGAGTGGTATGGTCTTTCCATCCTGGACCTTTCTTATCTCTTGATAGCTTTCTAAAGAATCAATCCTGGTATTCTTCTGAACTGATTCAGAAGGCTGGGAGTGGCAGGCATAGTATTCTCACATGTCCTTCAGGACTGGTTACAGTCAGCATTGGTTATGGGGTGGGAAGATCTAGTTTTAAGGTTTTACTTGGAAAGGTGCTGTAGGACTCAATGCTCTCCTCTCTGTTATTTACATAAAGTCACAGGTCATTCAATGGCAACATGCCAAAGACACCTAGTTATACATACTCAGTTGTGGGACTCTGAATGGAAGCAAGCTGAAGCACAATCTTAGCAAGACAGAGTGGCTGTGGATGCTGAGATAACCTGAAGCTGGAGGTCCTTCATCTTTAGTTCTGAGTAGGATTGGACTTCCCGGCAGGAAATGATTTGCAATTTGTGGGTCCTCTTGTATTTATGGCTCTTACCTGGGGCGAGGAGAGCCGTTGCATAAATCTTCTGTACAGTTGTGCCTGATCCTGAATCAGAAGACCCTGCATTTGTAATGTACTCTACATAGGACTGTGACTGAAGGTCAGAAACTACAGATGGTTCAGAAGACAGCAGCATGTGTAGTTTTGTATATATTCTACCTCAATATTGCCACATATCACTCTATAAAATAACATTCCCCTTGAAATTTAGATGGTCCCAACTCTGCTGGCCTTTATAAAGGCTCTGAAGATTTGGCTCTTTCCTCAAGCACTGAGGCTGTAAAATGAGTCATCAATACATGTTAGTTGGGTTATGTGAATGATTGTTTCCAATGCTATATTCATTTCTTTGCCACTTTTTTATTTTGGATATATATTTTTTTTTGATGTTTTAAATTGTCAGCTGCCAGCATCACTTGGTGATTAGGCAGCCATATATAATTGATTGATTGGATAAGATAGACAACCATGCTGATATTATGTAACATAATTATATAACCTCCCCTATTTCTTAAAAAGATATCTCATAAAGTCCATATTTCCTAATCAAACAGTCATGAAACTGTTCCATAGTTTTGCTGTGCACAGTAATGGCTTTTTCAAACTGGTACTTTCCAGATTGTAACTCCCAACACATATGGAGAACTTTAGGATGAAGGAGAGCTAATCCAACCATTGACCACAATTCTATAAACACTAGAAAAAGTTATCACCACCGCCCATCGCTGCTGCCGCCTATTACCACCTTTGTGTGCCCCATTTGTGTGCCCCATTTTCGGCCTCTGCGCATTCCATTTTCAGCCTGTTCTCCGCCGCCGCCACCAATCCCCGCTGCCGGGAATAGGCCGAAAATGGGACACATGGAGGCCCAAAATGGGGCTCGCAGAGGCCAAAAATGGATTGTGTGTAGGCAGTGATAGGTGGTGGGAATGGGCAATGACAGTGGCGACAGCTGATTGGTGGTATTCTGGGAGGCCGATCCAACCACCAATCAGATGCTCATGCTAAATCCAGATATGCTGAAGCTGACCAGACTGTTTGCTGTTTGCTGTTTGCTGCAAGAAGGCAAATTGCTGGGAGGCAGAGGGTGAAGGGTGAAGATCAGTGGGTAGGTGGGGCTATAGTTTATAGCATTAGTTCTATAAGATACACAGACATTTCCACCCACTTTTTTTGGGGAAGGAAATGCGTCTTATAGTGTGAAAAATACGGTATTTGTCACAGACTTAATATTACAGAGCATTTTGCGCCCCATTAAATACACTGTATGTTAATACATTCAACTGCAAATAATCAAGTGGTGCAAATAAAACAGTGCACCTAAACAGTAAATCCTTGATTTAGAAGACTTCTGATTTAATAGTTAAAATTTACCTCCAGACATCATCCCAAAATAACAATGACTGTTTGTGTTCAGAATAATCCAAACATTTTATGAATGTTATATCATTTATCAATTTACAACATTTGTGTAATGACAGCATTACACAAACAATAAAAATGTATGCAAATTAAATAAATTACATCATTTATTGATTTAACAGACCCTTACATGTTCCATTAATTAGGGGTTATGGAAGTTAATTATATTGTACAATTACTAAGTAAGTGTAAAGTATCCTACCAGTTTTCTGGAAAATAGAATACCGTATATACTCGAATATAAGCCGATCCGAGTATAAGCCGAGGTCCCCAATTTTACCCCAAAAAACTGGGGTAAACTGGGGACTCGAGTATAAGCCGAGGGAGGGAAATGAGGCAGCTACCGGTCAGGAAAGCCTCCTCCTCAGCCGAGAAGGCTGGCGGCTCCCGCCCGCCTCTCACTGCACCGCAGGGCTTCCCGCTAATGCAAAAGCCCGCCAAGTTTGCACCATCCGGTATAATGTGAAAAAAAGAAGAAAAAAAAAAACTCGAGTATAAGCCGTATATACTCGAGTATAAGCCGAGGGGACGTTTTTCAGCACAAAAAATGTGCTGAAAAACTCGGCTTATACTCGAGTATATACGGTAAATCAAATCCGTATTATTTTATTTTCATTTCTTTAGTTAAATATTGTATCCTGCACTTTTCTGTAATATAACAAGAAGTAAAATCTCCTAAAAATTAGAAAACTAGTAAATTAATAGTACAGCAATGAAGATATTAGTAATATTTTCTATTAAAATTTTAAAATTAGAATTATTCTATTTTTAAGTATCTAAGTATCTTTTAAATGTGGATTACTGTACATATATCTTTTAAATTTGAATTTAAAATATACCATGTTATTTAGGTATAGATGTCAAATGTGACATTTGAACCAAGTATGTTCAAATTTATGGAGACTTTTAAAGTTGACATTTAGCAGACCAATTAAAAATTAACATGGCAAAATTCAGCTAGTTTCCCTCTAGAAGTTCTACTGGCTGATAAAGGATGGGCTTGATTTCAACAATACTCCTTTCCCTTTCAATCTAACTTCATCCACTCTGCACATTCCTAACTAGTCCAGAGTGGCACTGAAGTGTATATCAGTTTATAATGGAGAAACTAAGTTCCCCCTTCTCTGCTGAAATAGGAACAGAGGAAGCTGCCTTACATATTAATTTGGATTGTTGCTCCAACTAGCCTAGCAATTTCTCGATTAAATGCCAAGTATTGCAGATGGGACTTTCTGCACAGAAAGCAGAATGCACTGCACTACAGCTTTTTCCTGATGGAAACTAGTTGGATTCTCCCCATGCTGTTAATTATAGAAAGAGTTGAGTAATTTTGTTGTATTTGTTGTGTTCACTTACTGCTATTTCTCTACATGCCGACATGGATATTCCTGTGCCTTCAATCTGTTTCAGTGCATATTCCTTTTCGTCTTTTCTGCAAGAAAAAAGTGGATTGTACAGGACTTATTAACACTTGAAATATATAACAGGGCTTGTACACTTAATCTCTATTCCCTTATAACAGACTAATTGATGGTACAGTGTGGTTAATGATTCGTCCTATTTTTTCAATTATCACTTTGACAGGCAGCTATTCAATAGGCAAAAAAAACAACAACAATAAGGTGGACATTGTGATCTAATGAGAATATCTGATTTTTCAAGTGATAATTTTCAAAATACCCTCCTAATTAAAGATGTGGGAAAACACAGTGATGATGGCAGTGTTGGCAAGGATGGAGCAAAACTAAGTGTAGGAAGGAATAGTTGCCCTGAATAAGACAACATTGCCAAGAGAATGGCAATCAGCACCCATAGCAAAACAGCTTGCTTATAACAGCTTGTTTTAACCATTTAGCTGTGTCCGACTCTTGGCAACTTTATAGGCAAGTGCTCTTTATGCTAACCAGTCAAACACGGGTTCTTTCAGTTGTTGGATGTTCATCTTTATATCAGCTTTGGTACAAAGTGGTACAGAGTGAAAATCAATTTTTTAAAAATATTTTTAAAAGGTAATGCTGTTACAGGTACTGTATATCTAATTACTCTAATGCAGAACTTCTACATCTAGAAATTCTATATTACTGGCATCATTAATTTTAAAAAATCAGGTACTAAACAGATGATAAGACAGGTCTGTACTTAAGATATAGTGCATGAACAGAATCAAAGTACAAAATCTTGAATCAGATGAAAAGTTTGATACAATATTGCACACCTTTCTGTTTACATTTATTAGAAGTTTCCACTCCCCCAGTACTTAGGGAAATAGTAAAATGTACCCCTTTTTCCTGTGTAATTGTTAATTATTTTAATGAATGCTTTTTAGGAGCCGTGGTGGCGCAGTGGCAAGAATGCAGAAAGTCTGGTAAAATTTAATGGTGAATTTATTTTCAATTAAAGGTGCATAAAAATTCAATATGCATAATGACATAATTTTAAGCATAACTGATATTCAAAATCTCTACAAACTTACATATGTATTAATTTTTAAAAATATTTTATGCAGGATTTCTCTCTCACACACACATATATATACATATTTTAAATCAGAGGTCTTCAAACTTTGCAGCTTTAAGTCTTAAAGCTGCCAAGTTTGGGGACCCCTGTTTTAAATCTATACTATAAAATCTTGTTCGCTAAATTTTACTTTTCTTTTTTTCCCCAAATAAAACTTATAAATACTATTTTAAAAATAATATACTATTTGAAAATCAAATAGCAAGAATAATGCAAGTGTTTCTTGTAAAAAAAAGATATATAGATATCATAGATGAAATTAAATTGCCCCCAAAAGGCTCATGTATTATGCAAGAATACAATGATGACACAATGGCCAAATTCCATACAGTACTCCAAAATATTATTCTACTCAGTCACTGATTTTATCATTCAACCTGTTAGTTTAAAAACAGTCATTTAACTTTTTTTAATTCATTTTCTGGCTGGCTCCTAGTAAGCTAGTATTAGATTTCTAAATTTAATTAATACATAAGATAGTTGCCATGAACAGAACTGTATTGGCACATGTAACATTCTCAGAGTTACATTTTTAATATAATTAAGTAGACATAGAGGAATAGTTTGTATCTGCAGTTTAAATATTACCTTATTTAACCTCAACATCAACTTTTTAAAACTTTATTCCTCTTCTGCATTATCAACACATGTATCAGACTTCGGGAACTTGACTATGCCAAAGGTTTTCCAACACACAATTGTAAATGTTATAGACATCTTTGGTACCAGCATATTATTTTTATTCTCTATTAACTGCTATTAAAATTTGAGCTATTCTGTTAAAAAATGTTCTATATATCCATATATAAAGCAACTTAAATAGTTATTTCATTTGGCTTAACTATAAGATCTATAACTCCAAATGGTGAGCATGTATATACATTTTGTATTATCTTTATTAGGAACAATGATTTTGGTCATAGAATATTTTTATTGATTTAATACCAATCAAAACCCATGCCTCATATTAATTTATTTTGTTGGTCTATATAACAATTTATTGGTATAACAGAGTATAGCAGATATCTAATACATTTCTAAAAATACGTTATGCACTTTCATATATGCTGTGACATTAATATATGAAGAAAGTTTAGATTTGATAAGAAAGCAACTTTGTGAAAATGTTCAGCTTCTATCTCAAAAAAAAATCTTTCCAACCACATCTTCAGGTTTTCCAGAAATTTGATCTTGCGACCAATGCAGGATTGTATTCATCTTTCAAGATCCATAAAGAGTTCGTTGACTTCTGCTTTGGTATGGCCTCTGCAAACATGACTATGATGCACCGAATCTAAGAAAAGTTGAAGGTTTGTCAGAACAAATGCTGACTTCAGACATTTTTTTCCCTTTTATTTTTGAAATGAATTTGGTCGGAGGTTAGACTATGGTTTTTACGTAGCTGACAAGCTGGAGGCAAACAAATGTCTAACTAAAAATAAATCTACCACCCCTGTTTGCATGCACTCTTTAAAGAAGACAACCAAATTGCATTGGCACACATACAAAAATATACTAATTATTAGATATTAAGGTAAAATGTCAGTACAAGTAGTTCTTGTTTAGCGACTGCTTCGTTCAGTGACTGCAGTAATGAAGATGATGAAAAAGTAATTTTACAATCAAGCCTTGTATTTAGGACCCTCACAGATCTGTAAAGCAAATTAAAGCTGACGATCATAAGCACTTTTCTGGTTTCACTAGAAACCGCTTCGCTTAATAACTGAGTTACTGGTCCTAATTGTGGTCTCTAAACAAAAATTACCTCTTTATATCTATGCACTAGCATATTTTTAAAATAACATTCCAGAAGCAATGTTTAAAGCCAATTATTTCCAAAGATTTTGGAGAAATATGAAATGATGTTTATAAAATACAATAAAAAGAATCTGTCTTCCCTCCCTAATAGAACAATATTTTTCTAAACAGAAAGGAAAAGTTTATGTTATTTTTTTTTAAATCAGAGGTCTTCAAACTTTGCAGCTTTAAGTCTTAAAGCTGCCAAGTTTGGGGACCCCTGTTTTAAATCTATACTATAAAATCTTGTTCGCTAAATTTTACTTTTCTTTTTTTCCCCAAATAAAACTTATAAATACTATTTTAAAAATAATATACTATTTGAAAATCAAATAGCAAGAATAATGCAAGTGTTTCTTGTAAAAAAAAGATATATAGATATCATAGATGAAATTAAATTGCCCCCAAAAGGCTCATGTATTATGCAAGAATACAATGATGACACAATGGCCAAATTCCGTACAGTACTCCAAAATATTATTTTACTCAGTCACTGATTTTACCATTCAACCTGTTAGTTTAAAAACAGTCATTTAATTTTTTTTAATTCATTTTCTGGCTGGCTCCTAGTAAGCTAGTATTAGATTTCTAAATTTAATTAATACATAAGATAGTTGCCATGAACAGAACTGTATTGGCACATGTAACATTCTCAGAGTTACATTTTTAATATAATTAAGTAGACATAGAGGAATAGTTTGTATCTGCAGTTTAAATATTACCTTATTTAACCTCAACATCAACTTTTTAAAACTTTATTCCTCTTCTGCATTATCAACACATGTATCAGACTTCGGGAACTTGACTATGCCAAAGGTTTTCCAACACACAATTGTAAATGTTATAGACATCTTTGGTACCAGCATATTATTTTTATTCTCTATTAACTGCTATTAAAATTTGAGCTATTCTGTTAAAAAATGTTCTATATATCCGTATATAAAGCAACTTAAATAGTTATTTCATTTGGCTTAACTATAAGATCTATAACTCCAAATGGTGAGCATGTATATACATTTTGTATTATCTTTATTAGGAACAATGATTTTGGTCATAGAATATTTTTATTGATTTAATACCAATCAAAACCCATGCCTCATATTAATTTATTTTGTTGGTCTATATAACAATTTATTGGTATAACAGAGTATAGCAGATATCTAATACATTTCTAAAAATACGTTATGCACTTTCATATATGCTGTGACATTAATATATGAAGAAAGTTTAGATTTGATAAGAAAGCAACTTTGTGAAAATGTTCAGCTTCTATCTCAAAAAAAAATCTTTCCAACCACATCTTCAGGTTTTCCAGAAATTTGATCTTGCGACCAATGCAGGATTGTATTCATCTTTCAAGATCCATAAAGAGTTCGTTGACTTCTGCTTTGGTATGGCCTCTGCAAACATGACTATGATGCACCGAATCTAAGAAAAGTTGAAGGTTTGTCAGAACAAATGCTGACTTCAGACATTTTTTTCCCTTTTATTTTTGAAATGAATTTGGTCGGAGGTTAGACTATGGTTTTTACGTAGCTGACAAGCTGGAGGCAAACAAATGTCTAACTAAAAATAAATCTACCACCCATGTTTGCATGCACTCTTTAAAGAAGACAACCAAATTGCATTGGCACACATACAAAAATATACTAATTATTAGATATTAAGGTAAAATGTCAGTACAAGTAGTTCTTGTTTAGCGACTGCTTCGTTCAGTGACTGCAGTAATGAAGATGATGAAAAAGTAATTTTACAATCAAGCCTTGTATTTAGGACCCTCACAGATCTGTAAAGCAAATTAAAGCTGACGTACGATCATAAGCACATTTCTGGTTTCACTAGAAACCGCTTCGCTTAATAACTGAGTTACTGGTCCTAATTGTGGTCTCTAAACAAAAATTACCTCTTTATATCTATGCACTAGCATATTTTTAAAATAACATTCCAGAAGCAATGTTTAAAGCCAATTATTTCCAAAGATTTTGGAGAAATATGAAATGATGTTTATAAAATACAATAAAAAGAATCTGTCTTCCCTCCCTAATAGAACAATATTTTTCTAAACAGAAAGGAAAAGTTTATGTTATTTTTTTTTTAAATCATCCTGTCTAGCTGTTCAATAGTTGTTAAAGTATCTGGCAAATTTTTTCTTTGCAATCAGCTTTAATGCTCCATGAAGTCTAATTTTCTGGTCCTGTTAGAAATCAGTTTAGGGATACAAAATCTAATATTAGTAGTATTTCTTGTATTTTCAATCTATTTACAGAATTCCATTTATAATATTCATTTTTCTAAAAATGCATCATTTAGGGATAATAATAGAAAAGGATTAGCAAATTGATTTTGTTAGTTTGTTTTTGTTTGTTTGATTGATTGATTTATACACTATCCATCACACTTTCCAAAGTGACTATGAGTGATTTACAGTGCCATAAAATCATAAATATAAAAAATATAAAAATTAAAATTAACAACAATTAAATAAAGACTAAAAATCAAGAGCATGAATGGTACAAAGCTAGGCTCAATCCATCAATTATTTACAGTATAACATACCCTAAGCCAACCAGCAGATCCAGGTTTTAAGGTCCTTCTGGAAGGCAAAAAAAATAGTGGCAGACCTCATCTTTGGCAACAAGATGTTCCAGAGGGCAGGGGCTGCAGTGGAAGTGGCTCTTCTCTAAAACCAGTGATAATGAATGTTTTCAGCACCAAGTGCCCAAATCAGAACACATGTGCATCAGGGGTAGGTTCTACTTATCTTTACTACCCGTTCGCAACGGGATTGTACGTGCTTCGCTGACGTGCATGCTTCTGTGCATGCGCAGATTGTCAATTATGATGTCTGGACTGGTGGGCAGAGCCTCCCGCTGCTTTTACTATCAGTTCTAAAGAACCGGACAGAACTGGGAGCAACCCACCACTGATGTCCATGTGCATGCATGTGCGCACACAGAAGCGTCAAAAACCTGAAGACCAGCTGGCCAGCATGTGCAGGCTGTTTTCCAGGCCCTTTCTGGGCTGTTTTTCGGGCTGTTTTCTGGCGCTCTAGCAGAAACAGGCCATTTTTCAGACCATTTTTGGGGCTTTTTTCAGACCGTTTTCCGGACGACAGGAAAATGACCTGTTTCTGCTGACAAATATTATCAAAATATTATCTTTTATAACTGGGAGATTTTTTGTAAAATATGCATATTTCTTTAAATGACTGTACTATTCGTTTGATGCCTTCTTGAGCCCTCAAACTCCTTGCCCTGGATGTTCTGCACAGTTGCAGACTGGGGAGAAGACACAGCAAATAGGTAGGAACACTAATCATTCTTACATCAACCTAGTTGTTAAGATGAATGATTAATAGGAAATTATTCTTTGCAACTATTTTTACTACTTTTTTCTATCCCTCGGGTTTCATTTTATTTTCTCATATTAAAAACAGTGAAAAAGAGTTACTCCACCCTTCCTCTTCATCTGTAGAATCGTAGAAACTGCCACCAAAGAAAGCTTCTTTTGACAGAGCTCTAGTTTCCAACATACTTTAACCTAAGAATTAAAGGATATTTTTTTAGAAGTTGGAACAGAGCTTCATTAACAGAAAGTTATCCTAGCATGAGCATCTAGAAGGAAGCTAGTTTAAAGTAAATCTGTAATAAATCTTAAGTGAAAACAAAGTTCCAAGGATCACATATTAGGATCTTCATTTTATCCAAGTTGTGTCAATTGGGCGGCAAGCAATATCCCAAAGGTGCTTCAAAACTCCTTTGTAGTTCTATGCCAGGCAAGGTATAAGAATAAGATAAGAAACCAGCTCTGTGGGTTATTGCAATCCAGGTGTGCCCTCTCACATTATAGCACTCAACCCCACAATCCATTTCACTAGAAAACAATAGATTTTGATAACATTTATTTGAAATAACACAGTTCCCAGTTCAGCTCAAGTAATAACAATATATTTGCCTTTTCTGAATTAAATTGGGTTATCTGAGTGCATGTAACATGATATGATATTCAAAAGTGCTGTCCTGTAGAACATTACAATATGGATTAGGGAAGTTAAAGGAAAAAAGGAGAGAGGGAGCCTGCCTTAAGGGCAAAGAATTCATCTAAAAGAACCTCTGGTTTATATTCAGTTCTTCTAAACTTCTAATAAGGCTGTTCAGTCACATGGTATTATTGCAATCCTAAAATAATTTCCTGCTGAGAGTGCCACCTCTGAAGCCAATTCTATTCTTGTCAGGAAAAGGAATTCCTAAAACCAATGACTTCAGCCTTCTTGCAGATATAACAGGCACTGAAAATTGTTACGCAGTATGGAGCAGTAAAAATTCTTAACAGAACTGAAACCACATAAGAACCATCTTTATTTTGAAATTCTGCAGAATACTTTTTTCCATACGCTTTACATACTTAGGCACAGAGGGTACATTTCAGCAGCAAGACAAGAGAGATGATGCATACCTGAGCACCTAGGATCACCATAAAATATAAGTTCCCTGTACTTGTTCCAAAGGAAATAAAGCACATTTATGTATATAGTTCTCCTTTACCTCAGGAAATAAAATTCAATCACAAACCATCTGTGTGTATGCAGTGATATTCTACATGCAACTATCCTATGTTCTGCCCTGCATAATTATTTAAAACTTTTCTTACATGTGAATGGTACTCCTCCAATAATGACACCAAGTTTCAAGCAGCCTTTAAATGCCCAGTCCAAGCACTATCATAAGCAGCCACTCTTCATTATTGTCCATAAAGAGCCACGGTTATGCATTGGTTAGAATGCAGGATTGCCGGCTACTTCTGCTTACTGCCGGCTACCTGCAATTTGGAAGTTCAAAGTTCAAGGTTGACTCAGCTTTCCATCCTTCCAAGGTGGGTAAAATGAGGACCCAAATTGTTAAGGGCAATATGCTGACTCTGTAAACCACTTAGAGAGGGCTGTAAAGCACTGTAAAGCAGTATATGTCTAAGTGCTATTGCTATTTCTAAATTTCTTTACATAACCTGAGTCATATCAGTCTTTAACTGCAATTACTGCAATAGAAGCAGACCCATAGCAACTGTTGAAACTAAAACATCATCACAGAGGAAAAAGAATATTTATTTCCATTTGTTCCTAATGAGTTTATGTAAAGTAAAAGTCTCAAATATCTCAGTTCAAGGATAATTTAAAAGAGATTATCACCAAAGTTCTCTATCAACTCTCACACTGCAATAGAGAGTTTGAAATTAAATATTACACTAATTTTCTCACTTCCAAATTAAGAAAAAGATTTAAGTGCTAAGGAAGTGTAAGGAATTAAAGAGTATAATAAATTATGCAACCTTAAGTCACATGGACTAAGATAAGAACCAATCTAACATATATTTATTGTGCAGAACTTCAGCTTTTATTTAGGCTGGCTTCACGCTTCGTGCTAAACCATATGTTTGATTTTAGTTTAACTTGTTATATGGTCCCAGAACGCCTCAGATAAATATCCACCCAGATATATGAGACAGGCTACATGCATGTGAAAAATACATCAGAAATTTCTGTCTTCCCCTACTCCCTTCATTTCTGCCCGCCCCTTTATTCCTACTGTTGCCAGTGGACCCTTGTAGAATGGAATGCAGAGATAGAGTAGACACCAACAAAAGGGCCATCTTAATTTCATGGATTATATGAATAGCTAAAGCAGGCAGTCTAATGACATGACTGACCATTAACCAGGACCCCGATGTTATACACGTATTTATTTTTCACCTTCAAGGACTGCACAGTACTATGTCAGTGCACACTCGCACACAGGCACACATTTACGATGCCAGAAGGCAGCACTCCTCTTTACCTTCTGCTGAGTATCTTGCTACCTCCAAGGCTTGAAGTCCATATACGAACCCATTGGAATCTATGAACACAGCAGAAGTAAAAGGCAGAAATTTATGCAGATATACAGGATTCACACCTCAGAACTCAGCAGTGCCTAGTATCTAGATACCCCTGGAGCCAGTCTTTAATAAGCAGACACACTATTTGGAATCAAGATCATTGCCAAACTGAATCCTCTTAGTAGTTGAAATGTTGTCAAGGGAACAAATAAGCAAATATGGTTCTCTTCTTCTGATATACCCTAAGTTGGAAATAGTCAACCTTAAAAAAGTGAAAGCCATTTGAAAAACACTTTGCATCCTATGGCATACACTAAGTCTGCTCTTTCGTCCCATGGTTAATTCTGGTTAAGCACATTTTACAACTATAACATTTAAAAGTAAATGCTCACAGAAGCAGAAATCAGATGAGAACCTTTATTTTGAACCACCTTCAACTCAATGGAAAATTACGACTATTATCTGTATCCAGCCTAGCATTGCTGGTAAAATCATCATGAACAATCTGGTTTGTGGTTTTGAAAGTAAACACAAATACCATTTTTAATTAAAAAATGCCTTTCATTAATATCTGGGCATATCCTAACTTTATAGTATGAGGGAAATAATCTTTATTGAAGGAGGTATTTCAAAATCTTTGCCATTTAGCACAAGAAAAGGTTACAACACTCAGCATAGGATTCATCAATCACTTTGAAACAGAAGACAATTTCATAGCTGTTGCTTCAAGAGAAAGTGGGGATTGCATGATGCTAAAATATTATGATGAAAATGTTTAAGAAAAATGCATATACCAGAGGCATTCATACATTTTAAATAAAAATTAAAATTTTATCTGTTCAGAAGGAATAAAGAGTGATAAAGTTAACTGGTCATCAGTGATGCAGGTACCATACAATTTTTTTTTTTTAAATCTAATGAGACACAGTTCCAATTACCCAAAGGTGCTTCTTTCAAGAGGCAATTGGACTTTCCGGTTTTTCTTTGAAAACGTTTCGCTTCTCATCTAAGAAGCTTCTTCAGTTCCAATTACTCCACAGATGATAGTTATTTAACACTGGTCGTTACTTGGGAGGGAGTTGCCATTTGAACCCTGAAATATTTATTCCACCCTTAACTAGTTACAGCTTTAATGCTGCTAATTTCTTGATAGCCCAGGGAGAATTCTCTTCTAAAAATTCTGAACAGTATGTCCAAGATATTACATCAACTTTATTTTTAAAAGCATAAAAGACAGAGGCGCATTTTGAAATGTTTTGAAGTATTAGATGGAAGACCTGTTTAACTATATAAAAAGAGAAGAATCACACTGACAGGTCTCTATGATAAGTTAAAAGTGATGACAACAAGTGATAATTGTATTAGTCCTCGTTGCTGCAGGACAACTTTTCTCAATGGCTATCCTTCAAGTGCACTGGGATTACAAATCCCAGAATGCTTAACCAGTAAGGCACTGCTCACCTTGACCTCTGAGAGTTATAGTCCCAATGCATTTGCTAGTGTGATGGAAAGTGCAGCTGAAGGAAGTGGGGGGGGGATAATGTCAGCAGTAGCACTGCAGTAGGAGGCAGCACATTCCAGAGAAAGACTCAAGATAAGAGACTGTGCAGTGCTGAACTGGATGGAATAGGGAGGAAAAGGTTCAGGATAGCTGCACTATGGAATCTCCCAGGATATGTCAATTAGGTTAGATTAGAAGGTTATAGCTTTAGTCTGGTAAGATTCTGTCTATTAGGCATAAGCAAATAAAGAACTGAGTTTGATTGGATTTCACTGCATCATCTTTGGCTTAGATCTGACAGCTGGACATCTGGGGAAGAATGGCAACCAATTTCAGATCTTCTATTCACAATATAATGGGGCACAGTATATCTGGGAATATGCCACTACTACCATATCAGTGAAATATCCCAGGAATGAAAATGAAAGACATGCCATATACAGTGCAATAAATGGGTTTTGTATTTGAGGTTTTACTTCTATAAGCCTCCTGGAGTCACCATCTGTGAGCTGGATAGCCATATAAATGTCCTTAATAATAGAAAATAAAGAGAGAAGAAGCTTAGCATCCTTTATCAACAATATTAAATAAATCAGGCCATGATTACCAACATCAAAAACACCTTTGGTTTGATTGATTACTTATCAATCAAATCAAGATACCAACATATTAGCGTTGACTCTTAGTAACCACACAGGTTTTCTTCATGACAAACCGTCCCCAACATGGTCCTTCTAGTCTTTCCACAGTGTGACATCATCAGTATAAGTAAAAATATTAGTTGTTCTCTTCTTCCCTTTCCTTCCACTTTCCAACATTAAAACCTTCTCCAGAGGTAGGTCTTTGTATAATAGTCCAAAATACATATGGGGAGGAGTGAGTTCTCACCCTTCGCTCTAGCTCCTGCCAGAACCTGAAAGGAGCCCAGCAACTGGGCATCCCCTGGGCAATCATCTGCTGGAGATGTCACTGGCTAATCCTTTCAACCTGGAAGCGTCTTGGTGCTTCTGACACAAGTGAAAAAAAAATCAATCCAAAGTCATATTCTCACTTCCATCCAATTTTTTTTTATATTATTATCTTTTTCCCAATTTTCAAAGTTGAGTTTCCCAATAAAGTTAATTTAGCATGGGAAAAGGGTTGAATCTTTAAAAAAAATTTGATAGACACTATTTTCCATAGCTTTCTAATAGATATAAATGTTGCCAGAGATATATCTTTATCAAACTTTTCAGTCATCCAGATCATTGTTGTCCCCAAAAGTGCTTTTTTCAAATGGCAACTGGAATTTCTTGATTTTTCTTGAAGACATTTTGCTTCTCATCCAAGAAGCTTTTTCACCAGAAGGTGCCTTTGATTTCCAGAGATACTAGAGTATTAGTATATTTTGATATTCGTATTGCTCATCCAATCATACATGCTATATCTACATTTTATCTAAATCAGAAAATTAACACATTGTTGGTTTCCAGTACTCAGTATCTGACAATAGTTAAGCATGATGTTAAAGCTCCAGATTCCAAAAAATGAATCCTTATTAATATATAACTGCATTTTCAGTAAACTTATTCTCAAAGCTACTGGATATTTTTAATGTTCCTTGTGTTAATAGCCAGTTATGGAGTTTCACATTAAATAGCTTATAATCTTAATTAGACTCCAAGACTCTGGATTTATTAGGCATATTGATTTTGAAAGATCAGATTAGCTGGCTATCAGCATTTTAGAAAATCAAGTTCAAAAATGCAAGGTTGACACAATAATAATACACTATACATAATCAATGCAACTGAGAGTACTTCAGAGTTACAGTTGCTACAGACAAGTAACTCTCTAACCAGGCATTGCAGGCATTCATCAATTCCAATATTAGGTTACATAGATTTAAAATATGCCAAAGTTGCAGTATTTTTCCCCACTTCTAAACCTCATTCCTACAAGATATAGGCCATATGAAAGGCTTTACTTTGGTAAGTTTACCATATACATAACAGAATTAAATTTGTTTACCCACAGTTAAATTTATGAAGCATATTGTTTCCTACTCATATGCAGTGTTAGCATCCTAACAGCATCCTAATCAAGCTGCTTAGTAAGCTCCTTTGCAAATATTCCATTTGCATGTCCCAGCAAACCCTGCAAGTACATTTAAATGTGTCTCAAGAAGCATGGAAAGCTAACATTTCATTGTGGCTAATTTCATACATAAATCAAATGTACAGATAGCTGACCAGATAAAAAAGAAACTGATTATGCTACTACTCACTGAAATCAAAAGTGCTAACTACTATATATTAATAATTTGGGCGAAAATTAATTGTTTTAGAAAGATTCACAACTGACGATGTGTAATATAAAAATATCTATGTAACCTTATTGACTGACTAGCTTCTAGAATACAAATAGATTAATCAACAAATACATAATTATAATGATGTATCAGGTACTAAATGTTTTCATCCCTCTGAGAAGAAAGGCAGATGAAATCATCATACATTTGTGTAAACTGCTAACATGGATTTTAGCTATACTGTAGCAATCCCTTGGTACCATGGTGATTAGAAAACTATAAATATGCATTACTGCTGGGTTTCTATGGAATTTTAACTGTTAACACTGCTACAGGCTTCCATTTTTTTTTAAAAAAAATCCCACACTAAAAGTTTGCACAGATTTCTTTAATGAAGACACTAAGTCCTCAGGCTGCTAATGCAGTCTGTTATTAACAGCAGCAGACTGCAATTACTGCAGGTTCTAGTCCCACCAGGCCCAAGGTTGACTCAGCCTTCCATCCTTTATAAGGTAGGTAAAATGAGGACCCAGATTGTTGGGGGCAATAAGGTGACTTTGTATATAAATATACAAATAGAATGAAGACTATTGCTAACATAGTGTAAGCCGCCCTGAGTCTTCGGAGAAGAGCGGGATATAAATGTAAATAAATAAATAAAAGTCCTCTATCACCCCTCTGGTCACTGCCCCTTTTATTTTCTTTTGGCTTCTCTTCTAAAAAATATTTAATTTTATTTAAATGTGCTTCTTTAGTATTTGTCAATGAGGTAGGCCAGTTCAGGAAACAGATACTACAAGCAATATGGCAACTCTATAGTTAAAGGGCATTATATTAGAACCTTGAAATTCTGACAAAGAGAATTGAACACTATTATCCTGAATTGCCTTATACCCTGCTTAAACTGATGTTTATTTAGCCATTCTTTCTTCAATTAGATCTCCATTCAGTACTTCTCTACAGAACTGCATAGAGTTTACTTTGCTATCAATAATGCATAATAAAATGGGAATACAACTCTTTACAGTCTTTGCCTTCCTCAAGTTTTAGTATATATAAATTCTGAATTTAAAATTCAGTACACAATCTAAATCATCAGGAAGTGACAAAGTGGCCCCATAATTATTATTACATCAAAATTGCATCAAACCAAGTATACCCACATACTTGGAACTGCATTTGTACTGTACAGTACATTTTAACAGTAATAGATTAAAGAGAGAACATTATCACTATATCAATAAATCATGAAAGCCTCACTGATTTTCCAGCCATGTTTTCATTTCTCTCACACTTTGGATCCCTACTAGCACGGAAACTATCATCATTTCTCTTCACCTAATCTTCCAATGCTTATCTGACCCTTTAAGACTAAAATAAATGCAGTATCCAGTATAATGATGCTGCAATGTACTTTTCCAAAGTTGGAAGATTGGTCCAGAGTTCACAATACTGTATGATGAGGCTGAAACTGGGTATTTCTTCCAAGTTTTTTAGTTCCACATTGGAATGAAAATGTATACAGATAGAAAAACAAAGCCAGGGTTAGTAATGGCATGCTCATAGAGAAAGCTTTCGGTTGGACACGATGTCTTTCCAATATATCCAGGATGATCTGTTGGTGTATGATATCATATGGCCCAAATCTAACCGTAGGATGCAACATCTCAGATGTATTAAACTTAATATTATGTATTGTTCATTCCTGTCCAAGGATAGCTCTATATTTAATTTTATATCCAAAATTAAATAACCTTTGGCCATATATTCACATTACCAATCAAGCTGTCTTTGAGTTTGAAACAAAATTCAGTAAGGAACAGAGAATAAGTAACCAATTTATTTATATCATTAAGTTATATCTATGTTTTGCAGAATTTTAAAGATATTGTTGTAGATATACAATCAGAACAATATGTATACTCAGATATTCTTAGAAAGAATACCATACTAAGAAAAATCTACATTTTGTCAACTGACAAAATTGTCAAAATTAGGGTAAGAAACCCAGTTGAGGGCTATTCTTAAAAAATGTTTAGCCATTGAGAGACATAAAAGGCAATGAATGACACAATGATTATATCAAAATATATAAAAGCAGAAATTTTCCATCACTTCCTGAGTGAGGAGTGATTGAGTGTATTATTACTATGTTTTAAAAAACTGAATTAAACCTGTTAGAGGTATTACAAAGTTTCCTGTTCCAGAAAAAAGATAACTCTCATATTATTATTTGGTGGTCTGATGTCAAATTTCAGCAGTTTGACCTTGGGAGATTCTTGAGCCTACAAATAAGAAATGGAAGCAATTTATAGCAACCAATTGTCCACCTTGGACCCATTATGCAAACTGAGCAAAATTTAGAGCAAACAGGCATATTAGAAATGTATTCCATTCTCTGAGCCTACATTTTCAACTAGAAGTTCATTTAAAAGCCAGATACATAGCTAAATAAGATTTCAACAGGCATTTCCAATATTTTCAACATATCTTCATATTTATAAAGACTACCAACTTTTTTTTCTTTTTTTTGGGATCTATATTGGCCTGAATATGTCTTTACTCAAATCTTCACCCAAGGAAAATACTACAGCAACAGCTATGACAAAAGGAGAGATAAAGTGCCTGACTAGCTAACTAAAAACAGCCCCACTTAACCTTGCAACAAGTAAATTCCATTGCTATTTCCTACCATCTAAGGTATCAAAACAGGAAAGGCTTTGCTTAGACATTTTTAATTCACAGTTGGCAACTATCACAATGGTGACGCTGAGAGACAATTTCTAGCCATTTATGCCCTGTTTACAAGAAACATAGGAAGAAGTTCCCTAATTTTAAGAACATAAAGTGGAGCTGGTCGGGGTCAGACCAAAATACACATAAAGCTTTTTGTAATCTTTTGAGCTCTAGTATTCCTTTAACTCAGTTGTCATCCTACAATTTAACCACCTATTTAGACAGTTTTTGATAGGAAAGGATATTTCCTATTATTAAATTACTTTGGAGATTATGTCTTAAGTCTGTGTCTTTTTCTGCTTTTATTATGGCATTCTACACTCTATGATAATAACCACGTTGCTTGTATTTTTACAATTTATATTGTTCTGTTTTTTTCCTAGTATTATTTGATTGCTTATTAGTAACTTGTGACTATCACTAAGTGTTGTATCTTATGATTCTTGATGAATGTATTTTTTCTTTTTCTTCCTTTTATGTACACTGAGAGCATATGCACCAAAGACAAATTCCTGGTGTGTCCAATCACACAGCCAATTAAGAATTCTATTCTATGCTATTCTATTCTATTCTATTCTATTCTATTCTATTCTATTCTATTCTATTCTATTCTATTCTATTCTATTCTATTCTATTCTATGCTATGCTATGCTATTCTATTCTATGCTATTCTATGCTATTCTATGCTATGCTATTCTATTCTATTCTATGATGTAGAATTCCTTGAAAAACAAATGCTCCCAGGTTTCTATTTAGCCCATTATACCTTCTATTTAAACCATACATTCATCATCTTGACTTGAAGACTTCTAGTGTAGAAGCTTACATATTACCCCACTTCAAATGTCAGACATGTGAATTTACCCTGTTCCCCTTCAGATCTTTGACTAATACTTTTTCAGTTGTGGGCATGATCATCATCTACTTGGAAGTCAAAGCATTTGAAGAATTAAGAAGAACATACAGAATATAAGTGTAACAAATTAGACCTCATAAGTATAATAGGATGGTTACTCCCAAACCTGCCCAATGCTCCATGTCATAAAGAAATATATTAAAAGGTCTGACTAATTATAGTCTTTCCTTTCTCCTTTTAATCAATAGCAGTATACAATAATTATTTCAACTACCATGTTGCAGTACTTCAATGACTGTCAAAACCTTCTGAAATACAAATATAATTCACTTCTAGAATTTCTTTTAAAGTACTAGTTAAATGAGTATGGCCTATATAGGCCTTACCAGCCACCTGCGGACATATTGTGGACAGCCCACAACCTCTTAGATGTCAAGGTCCTCTTTGAACACAATGGACAAACATCATCATCAAATGGGTAAAAAATAAACTAGTGCACTAGGAAGCTATAATTTTGTTTCAAATTGAAATTTTGATCCATCCATATATGACTGTGATTTTACTATTAGCTTGGAATATCTATTTATTATTCAAATTTATATAGCTGTCCATCTCATATATATGACTTTAGAAAGCTTACAATTAAAATATAAAATGACTTGTGCATTTTTAAATTACTCACATCCTGAGTAGTAAAAAATTCCAATGGCTCTCAGGCTGTGCGGCCATTTTCAATGTTTAATTTCAAAATGAGCCCCCAAAGCAAATTTAATTATTTAACAGCTGGGACCTTATGCATAATGACAAAAACTAGTGACAATAAAGGACTAATTCTAATTAGTCAAATACTCTCATTACTTCACCTTTGCTCTAGTTTCAGAAGACAAGGAATCATTAATAGGTAAAATGTTTCCTACTTTTAGGTGCCTCTAGTGGAGTGTTCATAGGGTGTTCATGGCAAAGATACTGGAGTGGTTGCCATTTCCTTCTCCAGTGGATCACATTTTGTCAGAACTCTCTGATATGACCTGTCCATCTTGGGTGCCCCTACATGGCATAGCTCATAGCTTCATTGAGCTACGCAAGCCCCTTCACCATGACAAGGCAGTAATCCATGAAGGGGATGGGGTCCATGGGGTCGTGATGGGTTGGACACGACTTCACAACTAACAACAACAAGTGGAGTGTTATCTAGGGATCCCTTTTTTCGGTATTAATAGCAATAGCACTTAGATTTATTGTTATGGCTCCAGCCCCCCCCTTCCCCCGGGCCTGGCCCCCTGCCAGAGAGTGACTCAGAGGGGGAAGGGCCATCAGGGCTCCCTTCTGCAGGGCCGGCTTCCCTGGCTCAGCTCCAGGAGCCAGAGGCAGGCCAGGTGGAAGAGGTGACGAGGCCTCTGTCTCCTGTATCTCCCCCCACCCAGGAAACACTTCCAGACCCAGCTGAGGACAATCAGTCCTGGTTAGATCCTAGGTTTGGTAAACAAGAGAGGTGGGAACAATAGAAGCAGGGGTGGGGCAGGCCTAGAAAGTGCTGAGTCATGGAGCCACACCCCACAGGGTATAAAAGCAGGAGGGGCTGCTATACTGCTTCTTGGTGAACAAATCAAACTGCCTAGAGAGAACTTGAGCTGAAGTGCTGTTTATTCCTGACTTCCTGGTTGACACGCCAGCATCAAGAAAGATAACAGAAAAACCTTGGCAGACGCTTGCTGGATTGCTGCCAGAGCTGATAGCTGCCGTGGACTCAATTGCCGGCTAATTAAGTCATTTCTCGTGCCTCCCGGACTGAGGTGGGGGGACAGAACACTTATATGCCGCTTATCATTGCTTTTCAGCCCTCTCTAAGTGGTTTACAGAGTCAGCATATTGTCCCCAACAATCTGGCTCATTTTACCGACCTTGGAAGGATGGAAGGCTGAGTCAACCTTGAGCCTCGAACTGCCAAATAGTTTTATTAATAGTTTTATTTGGCATGCACATATCCAAGCACAGTACAGATAGTACTTGATTAAAAACCATTTGTTTGGCAACTGGTTCAAAGTTACACTGGCACTGAACAAGGAGACTTACAGCTGGTCCTCAAAGTTGTAGCCATGGCAACATCTCTGCAATTCATGATCGCAATTCAGATACTCAGAAAGATACTCAGATAGTTCAGAAACATTTTGCAATTGCAACGATCGCAGATAGGATGGTCACAGCATCCTGCAATCATGTGATTACCATTTGTCATTTTCACTGCTAGTTTCCGATAAGCAAGTCAATGGGAAAACCAGCAGGAGGTCACAAATGGCAATCATGTGATGTCATGCCTAATGATTGTGTGGGAATATCTAATGAATGCAACTAGAATTGCCAATATAAGTCAGCATGGTCATGTGATGTTGAACTTTACTACCAGGTTGCATAGTAACAGAGTTCTTGGTTCCAAATATCATCATTAACAGAGGACTACTTATATAATATATATAATATATAATATATTATATATATTATATAATAATATATATAATAACATATAATAATATATTATATAACAGCGTTCCGTGCGCCTTTGGCATTGAGTCATGCCGGCCACATGACCACGGAGACGTCTTCGGACAGCGCTGGCTCTTCAGCTTTGAAACGGAGATGAGCACCGCCCCCTAGAGTTGGCAACGACTAGCACGTATGTGCGAGGGGAACCTTTACCTTTTTACTTATATAATAAACTACCTATATGATAAACTGCTGTTGAAATTAAATACTTATGGCATTTCTGGACCTTTGCACAAGTGGATTGCTGCTTTTTTGTCTAATAGACTACAGAAAGTCAAAATAGGGAACTCGCTGTCTAATCCTGCATCAGTTAACAGTGGTGTTCTGCAAGGCAGCGTCTTAGGTCCCACACTTTTCTTGCTCTATATTAACAACTTATGTGATCAACTTAAAAGCAATTGCGTCCTTTTTGCCAACGATGTAAAATTATTTAATATTGCAGATAATTTTGTTGTTTTGCAAAGTGATCTAGACTATGTATCTAAATGGTCATCCATTTGGCAACTTCAAATTTTGATTAATAAATGCTCTGTCTTACATATTGGTAAACGTAACCAGAATATCAAGTATAAGCTAGGTGGTATTGATCTAGCCTTTGTTAAGGACCTAGGTATACTTATCTCTGGCGATCTATGCTCCAAAGTTCATTGTAACAACATTGCTAAAAAAGCACTAAGAGTTGTAAATTTAATTCTAAGAAGCTTCTTTTCTGGAAACATTGTATTGCTAACTAGAGGTTATAAAACGTACGCTAGACCAATCTTAGAGTACTGTTCAACAGTTTGGAATCCCTACCATATATCTGACATTAGTACAATTGAGCGGATTCAGAAGAAAATTTTATGAGAAAAGTTTTGCACTCTTCTCTAATAACAGAATTCTTGATGCTACTAGGTTCGTAATTCTTGGTTTGGATAACTTGGAACTGCATCAATTGCAGTCAGACTTAGGCACTGCATACAAAATTGTACGTAGTAATGTTTTACCTGTAAATGTTTTTTCTGTTTTAAGCGCAATAATGCACGTGTGAACAACCGCTTTAAAGGCAGTGTAAATAGTTCTAAACTTGACTGTAAAAATACTATTTTTGTAACAGAGTTGTCAAAGTCTGGAATGCTCTACCTGATTCAGTTATCTCAGCTACAAATTTTCAGTTTTAGTCACAAATTGACTTCCGTGGATCTCACTTCATACTTAAGAGGTCCATAGAGTTCATAAGTGCACTAACATGCCTATCATCCCTGTCATTATATTTTTATACTATTCCTGTTTTCATTTCTGTTTGACAAATTACAATAAATAAATAAAATAAAATAAATATCAGATCTGATGATTTTTAAAGGCAGGAGCCAATCTCTTCAGTATCCAGTGGAGTGAATTTTTCAAATCCTTTCTCTTTCTCCATCATCCCCCATTCAGAACAAATCACATTATCTGACTGACTGGCTCCCTAAAACTTCTGGGTATTTCCTAAAATAATTTTTTTTTTTTTAATGTAAAGTCTGGGTATACCACTAATCTTGTGAAGGGGGGGTGTATTTCCATGGTATGCCGCTCCTCTTGCATTTTTTGGGGTTTTTTTTTGCACTTTTCTTCAACCTATGCTTTTATTTTTTTTTAATTGTCTGTACCTTAGGAAGGTACAGGCAAACATTTTAAGAGTTTGTTACATTACATACTTCCATGGTATTTTTTTTTTCACATTTGCATTCATTTTGGTGTTTGGAATTTTAGGGCAGCTCTGTAAATTGACACTAAAGGGAGGTGTGATAGCAAAAAGTTTAGGAAACTCTGCTCTACGGTACAGAAGCAATTTTAAGGTGGCTATGCGATTATTAAGGAATCCTCAATCCTGATTATTTTTCTCACTTTTTCTTTTTTTTCCCCAATACATTTTTCACTTATGTCTTTCAGAGTGACATGTTTTTCTGTGCAATTAACTGCTAAAGAAGCAGAAAGATTACTACATACATCCTCCTTTCCTCTTCTATTTTAGAGACCTGATTTTGGAAAGGGTGATTAATGCTTCCTGTTATAGCGAACCAAAAGCAGCTCATTTGTGAGGCATGCCATCAAAATAATAAATAGTAGTAGAAAGAGAGATATCCTGCCCCAAGATCTCTGGAATCTCCTTCTTTAATGCATCTGAGTTTGGCCATTTTGCTCTTGCATCCTCTGCCCACAGAGATATTAATAAACAAAAATACAAGCAACACTCCTATCCTTTCTAGAGGGGTGATGCAGTACCAATAGTCCTTGGCTTACTTCCATCCATTCACTGACTATTCAAAGTTACAATGACACTGAAAAAAATAATCTACAACCAGTTCTGTAAGTTATGGGTGTCACAGCATCCCCACGGCCAAATGATCACAATCCAGGCATTTGGGTTGTAATATCATGTAATAGGCATTTGCTCGCTTCCCACAAGCAAAATCAATGACCAGCAGGGAAGGTTTCAAGCTGCTCCAATAAATTGCTCCCACTTCTAAGAGCCCACTACTGTATAGAGTAAAATATTTCAGGGAGTAGATACTTCATCTTATTCCACCCCTTTTCCGAGAGTGGGGACTGGATCCAATTAGCATACTTCTTCAAACCACAGAATGAAACAAAAGAACCATACAGGCAATGTTTCCTTATACCCAAGTCTTTCCTTCTGATGGTCCCACTATGCCTAATCCTTCCTGCTACACTACCAGTGACAAGGATGCATGTTCATTGTAAAGAGTGAGGAAATTGCAACCATGCAATCCCTTCCATCCTTGAACTCAACAGAAGCCAAACAACTGTATAAAGGCAGTAGCTGATCTTGCACTAAACAAATGATCTCTCCTCACTTTATTTTCCCCCCAGAACGTATAGCAAGAAACAAGTTGGTGAACTAAGTTGAATGCACTCAGAGTTGCCAAAAGAGAGCAAATGAGAAGGTAAAATGTCCTAGGACTACGGCAATTCTCTCTATGTTGTGTTGTTCACACATAGCAAGCATTTGGATCAAACTGTTCAATCAAAAAATTTAGGTAGTATTGTGGGTGGAACCAATCTTCGGTGCTGTGATAATGCAGGGAGAAAAGTACCCATGACTTATACTAAAAATGGAAACGCAAAACAGTTCCTTCCCTAGAAGCCGACTTGTCCGCTTTCTAGCTAGGGAAACTCACTTATGACTCTTGATCTTTTGGTTCTTGTTGAAAGAAGGAAAGCAGAAGAAATGACTCGCTTGCATCATTTCATCCAACCGGCGGCTCCTTTTCCTTAAACGGCAGAAATCGCTGTGCTAAGCAAGTTTTTTTTTTCCTCAAACAAGGATTTAATTTCAATTTCAATGGGACAGCCTTTGACTTTTTTTCCTGCATGGGATTCGGGTGGCACAGAAAAGTGTCAATATACAAAAGACGCTTTTGCTATCCCCAGGATTCAAATTCAATCAATCCCGTCTCGTAGGTACAAACGCTGTCGGAGTTTATCGACGCTGGCTCCGCCCACCGCTGGCCCCGCCTACGGTGACCCTTAGATCCGCCCACCAAAGGCTCTCCCTGCAGTTAGCTGCCCTGCCCTCCAACCCCCCAGCCGCCCCAACCCGACGGGTGCGGGAATATTAAGCCCCGCTGCTAGGACGGCGCCGCGGAAGGGAGCAGGGCTTGAAAGTTCAGTCGCTGCGGAACCGACGTCTCCTAACCTCGGCTCCCCTGGGCCGCCGCCGCCGCGCTCTTCCCGCTCCCCGCCTCGCGGTTTCTTCTTACCCGTCCTTGCGCCGCGCTTTGTAGACGTGCCCGTAGGTGCCTCGCCCGACTTTGCACCCCTCGTACTCGAACAGATCCTCCACCCGCTCGCGCTCGGCCGCCAGCTTGGATTTGAACTCGTAGTCCATGTCTTTCACCCATGGAAGGAGCGACTAGAGAAGGAAGAGAGGGAGGTGGACAACGGGGTGAGGCGGCGGCGGCGGCGGGACCGGCAGCGTTCAAGCGCAAGGGCACGAGGCCACCATACTGGGCACCATTTCCTTGTTTTGGGTTGGGGGGGGTTGGGGGGAGTCCCCTCAGCCGCCACCCGCTTCAACCACGGCTTCCAAGAGTTAGAGTCGCAAGGGTTTCTGGGTCAGGTAGTAGTGATGGAGGCGCGAATTCGCAGGCGCTTGGGGAAGACTGGGAATGCCGGAACTACAAGGCCCAGGGTGTCTTGCAGTACCTTAGCTAGCAAGCGCCTGCGCGTTGCGGCGCGCTCTTGATTATTGCTGAGTGGGTGCTGGGAAGTTGCTGACTCTTCACGTTGTGAACGAGTCGCGGATGGCTCAGTAGAGAAACCGGGAAACGAGCTTATTCCCTTGGCCCGCCACCAGCTGCCTTCTTCTGGAGTGAAAAACTGGGCTACGGAGCTCGGTTAATGGAGAAGTCTCGCGCAGGGACTTGTTTATCTCCCGAGCTGTCATTCAGGTTGAAGCCCTACCCTTCATTCCTTCGCTCGCTTCTATTGGATAGAATTCGTCCCGCCTTTTCTACCCCGACCAATGAGGCGGTGCGTTCGTCGAAATTAAAATACTGTCCTCAGTCCTTTAGTTGGGAGGATGGAGCTTTGCGCTGAACGTTGCGGGCAAAGGACTTGGCTGGAGCGATTCGTCCCCTCCTCGCTCCAATGCTTCGTGTTTCCCGCCCTTCCCCCGTCCTGGATACATTATTAATGATCTGGCCGCACGATTCCCACCGATGGCTGCACAGCCTTGGCATAACGCTGGCCGAAAAAATAATGGTAGCAATGAATAAGGCAGCAGCAATTGAAACATGCCATTAGATGGGTGGCATTGTTCTATAGGTAATGCATATTTCTGATGAAAATTTAGGACACCTAATCCTACTCGGAAAAGAATTGGAGATAAAGTCAAACATCTTTAGGTTTTATATACCTAATTAAATTAAAAGCCTAGAAGCTTCGAAACGGACTTGGAGAATTTATCTTACAACTATCTCATTCACTATCACCAGTTCTTAATGTACCCAGAAGAATTTTCTTGAAATATTCAAAATACAAATAAAAGTCAAAAATTCGCTTAATACGTGTTTCCAACTATTCTGACCGGCTTCCTGATTCTTCAATAAAAAAATACCTGGAAAGGGAGGGGAGCATCAAACCTAGTTAGTTTACAGATTTAAAAAGGCTCAAACTTCAAAATGCTCACCCACAGAATAGCTTTATATTTTATCCTTTGTGGTAAAATATTAAGGGGCTGTGGCAACCTTTTGACATGGGAATATGCTTTTTTAAAAATTTTAAACCGTTTTCTTTGCATTATGAAAAAATACTGTAAGAGGTATATAATCACAGGGTCATTGTGAAGAAAATAGGAAGAAATATTAGGTATGTTCACCTCCTTGGCTTACTTATAAAGTAAAAAGGCAGGATAAAATATTGAATAAATAAACATGCAGTCAAAAATGGAAGCATGGGAAGCTGATATATATATCTTATTTGGGAATTGAAATTCCACGTCACATGGAAAGTAAAATCAGAAGGAACAAACCAGCCTAATTTTGGCTGCTGTATATCTGAAAAATACCAACTTCCATTATGCTATAGGTGTCCTTTCTACTGCTTTCTATTGGACTCAGTGCTGAACAGAATATCTTATTTTCTTATCAGTTGTTTACCAAAAACCTTGATCCTTTGACCATCAAACATCCACCTAGAATGAGTATCTCTTTATTTAGAAGAAATCACCAAACTTCTTTTTCCCAATTACTTCTGCTGGTCACCCTGTCTCTCCCCCCCCACCTCCCATTCCCAATACTTTTAGCTACTCTTTGGAATCCACCCCCCTCCCCCAAGTCCTCCTTTCTTGCACAGTTCTACCAGCCCTCTTTTCTCTTCGATGGATGATCTCCCTGCGTTGGCAAACACCATGTTTCTGGCTTTTTGTTTACTTTATTTGAGCCATTGATAGACGATTGGATGCCTGCTTTAAATCCATTCCACTCTGGTCTGGTAAAGACTTGCCATCGGTCCCGAGTTACTAAATTTGCTACTGCTTTAAATATAGACTTACATTGAAAGGCCAGTTTCATTATTTGGGGTTTTTTATGTCATAAAGAGGATTAATGTATCTTTGCATAATCTTTGCATAATCTCCTGTCCTTCAATTTAACAACTACATTTTAATCTATTTTAATGTGAACCAAGCTGTGTGATCAATTTATTCTTATAAAATAAAATGGATTGTATAAATCATGGTTGTTAACCACAGGTAATCACATCATGAACATAAGAGCCATTATGTATTGCTGTTCCTCTAAAATCAATTTCTTTGTGCTGTTTTTATTTAAGTAAAATTGCATCATCCATACCTTTGTTTTTAGAAGTTAAAAAATCCTGAGAAAGGAAGAACGAGATTTACAAGCTAACCTAAAAAAGCATACTCATAGTTGCCAAGGAGTGTGAAATGAAAGTTGAAAGTTACTAAAAAGTCTGGGTGCATAGGTGATGGCAGAGCCTGGAAAAAAGTGATTGGCTCATTTATTGACTAGTTAGAACCTGAAAAAGAACCTATCACATGTCCACCTCTTACATGTTTGTTCTTTTTCCAATATTTAGGCATAGTGTGATTTATGTAAAATGAAAGTGTGCGCATAAGAATATACAAGCAAATAAGAGCAATCCTATAGTTTGCAAAAGCAAAAAAGAATCTTTAAATAAAAAAAAGCTACAGGAAAAAAGGAATTAATATGCTAGTGAGACACTATTAAACTGGTTGAGAAAAAAACAGTAACCTAGAAGATACAGCTCATCAACTCAAATACACAATTTATGAATTTAGCCTTTGTTGAGGGTGGTGCCATTTGTTTTTGCAACTGGGCATGTTGCTATGCTGCTATCACTTTCTTCCAAATCCTAACAGGCAATATCTTAATGCCTGAATTAAAAAGACCATCACCCATCCACCTTCAGTATTTTACAATGCTGCCTGAAAGAAGCTAAGTTTGTGTCTTACTCTATACACTGGAAGAGAGCACAGTGTTAATCTATGCAAATGGAGTAAAATGTACTGAATGCGGCATCATGTCCAGCTACCATTATCTTATCATTTGTGTAATAAAATATTACACAAATAAAACAGATTTTTAGATTTTTTTCTGTGATGTTGTGATTGAAAGTGCTAAAGGACTTTTTTGCACTTCAACTTTAAGGTGCTTGTCTCCCATGAGTAAACTAAATAGAAATGAAGCCTGCTTAAGAAATCCCTTTCCAGGATTCAACCCATTCCTCTGCTTTAATCATGGGAATAGCCAGGTGTTTTATCTGGATTGCAGTTAACACAGCCCTTGCTTGTTTTCCACTGATTCTAAAAAAACAAATGTCAATTGCTTTTGTTTCTTGTTTCATGTTTTGTGGTCATGTTTTTCGAGGGCCAGTGGAAAAGAAAAGAAAAAAAACCCCTACTGCTTTATCATTCTTCCTGTCACTTGTGTTAAAAGAGGAAACTTGGCAGAACTTTAGTAATGTTCACTTTTAAAAAACAGCTAAACCAGTTAAGGAAAAAAAAGCTGCATCCATCATAGCCAATGATAATGAAAACAATATTGTCTCTGGATATCCTAAGTTACCCACCCCTACATTAAAATTTACTACAAAGTTGTAATATATATTGATAAAAGAACATTTTATGATAATGACAGCATTAAACATTTCAGTCTGCTTCCAAGCTACAACTTATATGGAATAGGGTAACATCAAAAGGAAAGATAAGTATATATCTTATTGAAAGTGAAATCATATATAAGACAGTGCACTAAGAATTATGTGAATTTAAAACATTTCTTTTCCAAGTTAGATTTTTCAACATTCCTGTTGTTATAATTAATTGGTTAGAATCATTTTTGGTTAAGAATCATTAACTGGTTAAGAATCATTTTTCCTGTTAATACTATATAGATCAGGGGTGTCAAACTCATGTCGTCACAGCAGTGTCACGTGACATATTGGGACCTTTCCCCCCCACTAGACATGGGCATAGCCAGTGCATGACACATCCGGCCCACAGGTTTGACAGCCCTGATATAGATAGAAGTACTATATAGAAATAACATGCAGAAATTTTAATGAGAGTTATTTCGATGTAACTGACTCATTTATGGCTGATAGGAGTTGGAGTTCATCATCTGGAAGACTGTATATAGCCTTTTACATATACATTATGTACACAAATATCCATATAATGGTAACTCACTCAGTAGAAGATTTTTCATATAATACAGAAAAAAGTCAACTGTTTTATATGTACTGGTTGCACCATGAATATTAGTTTTATATTAAATTTTAGTTGAGAAACACTATTTCTGATTCTTTAATTTCTAAATTAATCTATTTCTATAGAACAGTTTCCCTATTTTAGTATAGATATAACTGCTCAGCATGACAAATAATAAAAGCCACTCAAAGTCACTTTTCAGAGTGAGATTGGCAGCATATAAATTTAATAAATAATAAAAACAAAACCAAGTCCAATGCAAAACAATAAAAAGACCTATAAGTAAATCTACAGGGATAATTTCACAGTTAGGATGACACAAAAACAAAATAACAAAGTTGGAAGGAATCTTGGAGGTCTTCTAGTCCAACCCTCTGCTCAAACAGGAGACCCTATACCATAACAGAGAATTGGCTGTCCATTCTCTTCTAAAAAGCCTCCAGTGATGGAGCACCCACAACATCTGAAGGCAAGCTGTTCCACGAGTTAATTGTTCTCACAAGTAACTGTTAGGAAATTTCTCCTTAATTTTAGGTTGCTTCTCTCCTTGATCAATTTCTCTCCATTGTTTTTTGTGTTGCCTTCTGGTGTTTTCGAGAATAGATTAACCCCTTCTTCCTAATGCAGCCCTTCAAATATTGGAATTGCTATCCTGTCAACCCTAGTCCTTTTCACTAAACTAGACACACCCAATTCCTGCAACTGTTCTTCATATGTTTTAGCGTCCAGCCCCATAATAATCTTTGTTGCTTTTTTCTGCACTCTTTACAGAGGCTCAACTTATAATATGGTGACCAAATTTGGATGCAGTATTCTAAGTGTGGTCTTACTAAGGCTAAAGCAGTACGAATACCTCATATGATCTGAATTATCTGCTATAAAGGAATTATCTACTTAGCATCTATCAATACTAATTTAATCAACAAAGATACAGCATTTCATATTGGATCCAATTCAGATTTTCAATATATTCAAATGTTCACTTACCCCTAAGTCTCATACCTAGCTCTCAGTTTAATAAAATTCAGATTGGTTACATGACTATAACTAAATGATTGGAAGATTAAACTTTACTGGACAGAATTTTGTCTTATTTTACCTTATTTTCAAGTATAATTTACAAATGGGTCTAAGTCTTGTAGTTTCAATAAGTACAATTCCAGGTTTAAACCTGGAATACTTCTGAGCACTTCCTTTTCTTATATTTAATGGAAAATAATTATAAATGAAAGTTATCAATTTCAAATACTACCCAATTATGCAAGCTAAATTTTCCAGATAATAAGGGCAAATATCTGGCATGAGAAGTAATATTTCTAATTACATGCATGTAATTCCACAGTAATAAGATGTGGTTTAGTAACCCTTACTGTCCTTACAATTACAGAACATGCTGCAAGTGGCATAATAGGATTAAAACTCTTAACTTAGTCTATACTTTCACCCTTACTAAAAAAAAAAAACATTCCATGAAAGCCTTAACCAATCAAAACCATGACTGATAACAGTGGGCAATATTTATGAACACATCTGGTGATAAGCATATATATGCAAAATTATGATGTAGAAATATATTATAAGCAGTATGAATGAGTAAAATGAACCAAATAATAATAATAATAACAGAGTTGGAAGGGACCTTGGAGGCCTTCTAGTCCAACCCCCTGCCCAGGCAGGAAACCCTACACCATCTCAGACAGATGGTTATCCAACATTTTCTTTAAAATTTCCAGTGTTGGAGCATTCACAACTTCTGCAGGCAAGTCGTTCCACTTATTAATTGTTCTGTCAGGAAATTTCTCCTTAGTTCTAAGTTGCTTCTTTCCTTGATCAGTTTCCACCCATTGCTTCTTGTTCTACCCTCAGGTGCTTTGGAGAACAGCCCAACTCCCACTTCTCTGTGGCAGCCCCTGAGATATTGGAACAGTGCTATCATGTCTCCCCTAGTCCTTCTTTTCATTAAACTAGACATACCCAGTTCCTGCAATCGTTCTTCATATATTTTAGCCTCCAGTCCCCTAATCATCTTTGTTGCTCTTCTCTACACTCTTTCTAGAGTCTCAACATCTTTTTTACATCGTGGCGAGCAAAACTGAATGCAGTATTCCAAGTGTGGCCTTACCAAGGCATTATAAAGTGGCACTAACACTTCACGTGATCTTGATTCTATCCCTCTGTTTATGCAGCCCAGAACTGTGTTGGCTTTTTTAGCAGCAGCTGCACACTGCTGGCTCATATCTAAATGGTTATCCACTAGGACTCCAAGATCCCTCTCACAGGTACTACTATTGAGCAAGGTACCACATATACGGTACCTGTGCATTTTGGTTTTTTTTGCCTAAATATAGAACCTTACTTTTTTCACTGTTGAATTTTATTTTGTTAGCTAGCGCCCAATATTCAAGTCTGTCAAGATCTTTCTGTAATTTGAGCCTATCTTCTGGAGTGTTGGCTATTCCTGCCAGCTTGGTGTCATCTGCAAATTTGATGAGTTCCCCATCTATCCCCTCGTCCAAGTCATTGATGAAGATGTTGAAGAGTACTGGGCCTAAAACAGAGCCTTGGGGTACTCCACTGCATACTTCCCTCCATGTGGATGTAGTTCCGTTGAGGACTACACGTTGAGTGCGGTTGGTCAGCCAGTTACGGATCCATCTGGTGGTGGTGCTGTCTAACCCACATTTTTCTACTTTATCTAGTAGTAGGTTATGATCTACTTTATCAAATGCTTTACTGAAGTCCAAGTAAATTATATCGACAGCATTCCTCTGGTCTACTAATTTTGTCACTTTGTCAAAGAATGCAATAAGATTAGTCTGGCATGATCGGTTTTTGACAAACCCATGTTGGCTTTTGGTCATTACTTTGTTTGCTTCTAGGTGTTTGGTGATTCGTTGCTTGATTATCTTTTCCAGAATCTTCCCCGGTATTGAGGTCAGGCTGATAGGTCTGTAGTTTCCTGGATCTGTTTTTTTCCCTTTTTTGAAGATGGGAACTACATCAGCTCTTTTCCAGTCCTCTAGCAGTTCCCCTGTGCTCCAGGATCTTTGAAAGATATAGTTCAGTGGTTCTGAGATTTCGTTTGCCAGTTCCTTCAGAACCCTGGGGTGTAATCTATCCGGTCCTGGTGATTTGAACTCGTCTAGTGTAGACAAGTGTTCACTTACCATTTTCTTCCCTATTTTAACTTGTGTTTCTGATCTGTTTTTTGTGGCGCTGTTTTTGATAGGTTGGATTGTTTTTTCCTTTTGTGTAAAGACAGATGCAAAAAATGAGTTAAGTAGATCTGCTTTCTCCCTGTTGCTTGTCATCTTCTTGCCATGTCTGGCATGTTCTGTGTTTGGAAACTCAAGAGAAGGCAAAGAATGTACTATGGCTTAATAAAGGTGGCCTAATATTGGCAAGTAGAATTAGTGAATCTCTCAGGATACTAAATGTATAATTGCAAATGAAATAACTAAACTGTAAAACAGTATGAAGTGTTATCTAGATGATTATAAGTACATATGAAAGTAGGAATCCATCAGTAAATGACACTTGCATGTTATACTGTGTTGAATGTTGAAATTGAGGGAAAATTCTACAACCTTCTGAATAAATGCAAACCAGAGAAAAATTATCTGTGTTAATTGAAGGATGAAAACAAGATGAGAGTGTTTTCAAAAAGTGATCGAGTCTTTCAGAAATTCAAAAATGAATGATAATTTATTTGGGAATATCCATTTTTAAGAAGTTCTGTTTGGAACGTAAGATTTAAACATAAATTTATTAATATACTGGTATATGCATATAAAAAATGAATGTAAATCTAAATCCTTGAAAATTTCATGAAAGTTTGAGAAGATTAGTGAAAGATACAAAAATTATGAGAGGTTATGATGTCTATGGAGATTCTCAGTCATCCAGGTCATGGCTGTCCCAAAGATGTTTTTTCAAGCGGCAACTGGACTTTCTAGTTTTTCTTTGAAGACGTTTCGCTTCTCATCCAAGAAGCTTCTTCAGCTCTGGAGAAGCTGAAAAAGCTTTTTGAATGAAAAGCGAAATCTCTTCAAAGAAAGCCCAGTTGCCTCTTGAAAAAGCACCTTTGGGAGAGATTTATTAAGCAGATCACTGTTTGAGAACAAATCGACCTGAACATAACGAAAGAAATAAAGAAGGGAGAACTGCAGGAAGAAGATGTACAAGTTCTGTATGAAAAAGTATTAAAAGATACTCTCCCAATAAAACGAATGGAAATATGCAGAAACAATGAAAAAATTGTTAAAAGTGGCACAAAACTCAAAAGTGGGGGAACTGGTTAGAGTAGGTATCATCAGTAAGGACTGAAGGAAGAATTATTACTAGTAGGAAGTGAAAGGCTGAGGCTGTAAGAATTGCATGAGGAGATGGCAATTTGGAGTGAGTTTCTATGTTGAGAAACTCTACCAAAATAATATTATGTAAATAGAGGACAGTGGAAATAAAGTGATTTGGACCTAGAGGGCATGAAAGAAGAAAAGGGGGTCTTAGCGAGGATCCAGAGGAACTGTGAGGGACAACAGAAACATTAGGATAATGACAAGTATAAGAAGGTATGACAGGAAATGCTGGGTGAGCCATTCCAGGACAACTTGTAATTTGATACTGGCCTTCAGTTCAGCTTGATTGCTGAACTGGAGTCCAGTCTAGAGTCCTGATTGCTTCAGTCTGGAGTAGTGGTTTCAGTCTGGACTCCAAAGTCCAGATTGTTCATGACTCTGGTCTCAGGCTTTTGCTAGTAAATGCCAGTTCTATTTGTAATATGACCATACTCATAGTTGATTTGTTCATGGATAAATAAGGCAACCTGTAATATATTATTAAAGCTTGACTGGCAGAAGGCAGTGATTCTACTAGGTATATGTATCTTCCTAGTGAGCACAGAAGGGTTAAGGCCATACAGATTTTGGGGCGGGGGGGTGCTACACTGGAGGTCAAACAAGGCACAGCAGGAGAGGTTACATTTCTTGGGTCCCATAAAATTATATTATTATAGTTGGTCACATAGTCAGCTGGATATTTACACTGGATTTGGCATTTTTGTCCAGCTATCAATTCTTTCTCAATAGTAGTTATATTATAATAACATTTTCAATTGTTGGAAGAAATGTCCATCTGGGTTCAGTTCCAAGTGGGGAGAAAGACACTGGAAACATGGAGACTGCTTGAAAAGATGGTTTAATGGTAGACAGGACCACATGGTTTTGAGGTCCTGGACAAAAAAGGCACATGGTGAGAGAGAGAGATTTTATACCTTTTGTTGGGCTTTGAACTTGAGTTGTATTCCGATTGGACTCCCATGGGGCCATGCAGGGGTAACTGTAGGTTGTCTTTTGAGTCCCAGGCTTCCTTGAGCCTTGCTGGGTGATGCAATCTCCCCAGGTGCCATGCGGTTCTGTTGCTAGATGGGTAGAGAGCTAATCCTATCTTTGTTAGATCTTGGGTGAGGGCATTTGCTTATGAATAGACCTAGCTATTCTCTTTATATCTTTAAGTGCCAACATCTGCTGTGGGCTATTGAGGAGGGTGGGGTCTATTAAGAGTCAGTCTGCTTCCTGCCTAAAAAACATGTTTCTCCATTTCTCATCCAAGGAGGTATAATATTCTGCCTTTTTAATATTTCCTAGAATATTTCATTCTTTTAGGAGAGGGGTAGGTGCTAACTTCCTACACTTTTTAGTATATTTTATTTGTTTTAGCTAAAAATTTTGTCTGTATATATTTTTCTTAACTTTCCTGGCATTCTCAATTCAGTGTTGGATATTTTGAATATTAATTCTGTTGTGCTGGTTAATAATCAGAATAAAGTTAAGAATTAACTATTACCTTTTCCATTGCTAGATCTTTTTATCTGCTTTGCTGGCTAGGTTTTTGTGTAATGGCCATATAATACTTCGCTTCAGCATCTCTCTTTTCATCTGATCTTTCTTATAGGTCAGTTTGATCTCATTCTCTAAGCCTTCATAGTTTTAGCATCAGCTTCATTGTCTTCCAGACAATGCCTTTTAATGCCTTCTATTCTTTTTCAATTATCTGGTGGGCTTGCAACATTCTACAGTCTACACCCACCTATTTTTCTTGATAAAACATCTGGCAATGTTGCTTCATGGATGAAGGGCATGACTTATTGTCAATATTTTTCTGGCTTTCCTATCCAGGACTTTTAGTTTTGGTGCTTATATTTGATATTACAGTATTGGCATCTTTTAATACTTGTGCTAGTTGTTTCTTTGGAACAGGCTTCAATTCAGGCAACTTTATTCTGTTGTTTTTCTGCTATTCTAGATGCTCAGTTATTCTTTGTTTTAATTTGTCTTTGTCTGAGGCAGAAGAGAGGGGCCTGGTTTGAAAATGAAAATGATTCAATATGCTGGCTTCTTATATTCCCAACTCTCATTTGTTTGTCTCTGGTGTGAGATATTTCTGGTAAGGCTTCAATTTTTTTTGCTCTCTGTAGACCTCTGCAGTTCTTCCAATTCTGCATCTGTGAATATTTTATTTTGTATAATAAATTGATGTTGATTTGCTGGCCTCTGTTGTGTTATTTCTGATTCTGAATGTTCTTTCTGGAACTGGTGCATTCAACTTTTCTTCCAGCAACATTTCTGCATGGATGAAGGATGTAACTCATTATCATTGTTTTTTCTGGTCTTCCTAACTAGGGCTTTTAGTTCTGCTCAAGTCCAATTCATATTCCAGCTGTGGAGTGCAATTGCCCTGGTGTTAATTGCCTTGAGGACATTTTCTCTACTGATTTGGATTTTAAGGTCTTCTTCACTCATGATATATTCATTTCCAATCTTTTTCTTGACTTTAGTCTGCTTGATGTTGTCAGCTTAAAAGATGCCCATGTATTTCTATCAAAAGTCTTGATGTTATTTCCATAGGGCATCTCGATTCTTTCACTATCTTTTCACTATCTTCACTAAATAGTGAAAAGATAATGAAAGAATAAAAATGGCTCACTGGAATGGTTATTTAGATACCATTCCAGGGAGCCATTTTTGATTCTTTCACTATCTTTTCACTATTTAGTGAAAATAGTTAAAAGATATTGAAAAAATTGAGATGCCCTATGGAAACTATTTAGTTTTCACTGTTTTCCTCCTGTCCTGTTGAGGGTGAGAATGGCATATTTATGCAGTCCAAACTCCACTGTAGTCTCTTCACTGTATATATAGTCAATGTTGAGCAGTGATTCTATTTCAGATGTGTTTTTTTCCATATAACTTCAGTTGTTTCTTGTAAAGGAAGTAAGATAGCCTGGCAGATGTTTCTGATGTTTCATAGCCATGGCCTCACTTGTTCAGTATTGTTGACAAAGGAACCAATAAATGATAAATAGTACGAACAATACAAACAGTAGCAACAATAATGCATCTCCTTGAAAGATTCCTCTCTTGATATTAACCTCTCTCGACCATCAACTGTGTCTTCCATTGCGCCATTGATTTTTGCACAAATGTTCTGATGTTTCTACCAATTCATTATTTCTAGGCACTTGATTATCCAATTATATGATAGGGAATTGAATGCCTTTGTGTATTCAATCCTCACAATGTTAAAATTGGTCTTCCTTCTCTTACAGTTTTCAACTAGATGCTGTTTAATTGCATCAACTACCTCATCAGTTAGCAATCTGAAATGTGAAAGTTATTGGTAAGCAAATAATTGGCCTATAGTTGCCTAGTGCTGGATCTTTTATTATCAGTTAAGTTTTGCCAGATGTTAACCAATATTTGATTTCACCTCCTTGCAATATTGTTAAACAGCTTGGCAAAGAGTGGGTGTAGATCACTCAGCCAAAAAACATTAATAATGATTATTAATTTATTACTATGGCTCATTGCATGGTTAGCGAGGTGTTCAGACTGGATTTGATATTTTTATCTACCTATCAAATCCTTCCCAAGGACATGGGATAGGCAGATATTGATGTTTGATGGTGTTAAAGGTATCATTGTAAGATGTTTCAAGTAAAGGTGTGTTTTGCAACTGACTGGAATGTTTTCTCACTTTAAATCATTTCGTTTGTTCCAGTAAAGATATCCCATTAGGTTTTTTAAGGGATTAATTAAGCTGCAATTGATTTTATAATTCTTGAAATTCTTGAAATAATTACATTATGAACGTATATTCCTCTGCTCAGTTTCATGAATTAGCCCAATAAATTTGCAGTAACTTAATTAGGGTAGATTCCTCAGTTCTCGTTTTTAGTTTAAAGTTTATTTCTTTGTCTCCCCACTTTTTTAATAACATGAAAATGTTTAATAATATTTGTAGCATACAAACAAAAAGTTAATTGTTTAGATTTGTGCCTCTGTAGAGTATTTTCCCAGCACAGACACATACATCTACTTTGTGGGAGGAGATACAAAGTCTCTGATAGTGGATTAATTGCAGTTAATTTTGACCAGAGATCTTTCTTACACAATTATTTCAACATATTTTCAACATATTCTCATTATATAGCTTTACTATGGAAATTCTTAACAAGATATTGCATGCTTTTCTATTTTATAGACTTTTACTGTTAGTGTGAGTATACATATTTGGCAGCTTCATGTTCCATCTTGTGCTGCATAAATGTGATTCTGTCTTCACATACTGTGAAGAATTCCCCTGCCTATAATGATACTTTACAAATTATGTAGACTCAGTGATTGACTATGATTAAAAAGACACAAATAATTCATACAGGCTGGAATCTTAAATATACTTAATAAGGAATAAGCACCATTTCCAGCTATAGGACTGTTCTCCAAGTAAACATAAAATGTATTGCATAACCAAAGGATACATAATGGGATTTTAGTGACTATTTAAAATCTTAGCAGGGTTATGAACTACAGGCCAATTCATTTAATGCTAGTGGAATTGTAGTTGTTTTGATAGTACCATTGGTTATGATTGTCCAGTTAATCTGGCTAATAATTCTTACCGAATAATTCTTAAACAGTCTTTTCAATTAAGCAGTTTATTTTTTTATTATTACCTCATATTCCTCATTGTAAAAGAACAGCTAAGTGTCTTACAAAATATAAAACTATACTCACCATAAATATAAGCTAATATCCTAAAAACAGCAGTAAAAACTTCTTTATAAAACCCCTCAAAAGCAAAATTATCAGGAAATAAATATTTTGGTTTAAAAAGAAGAAATTCTTACACCTTAAGCTTCCCCATGCAGTCCTTTCAGTGACATACGCAGCCTGATTGGATGTTTCTTTACTCAGAAGTCTCTAGGAAGTTTTATATACTAATACACACTTCCATCAGTTAACACATTTCCCCTGCGCTCTTTATTTATTAGAAATAATTATTTATCAAACACATACACGTCTTTACTCATTCACTGTGGCTGAATTTCAGAAACCCCCCAGCAACAATCGTGATTTTGGGAATTCTCAAAGTAAATTTCAACCAGCGCCAAGCTTCTTTCAGAAACGGATCTCTTGAGCACTATTTTACCCTTACTCATGCATTCGTTGTTCTTTTTGTGTTGGCTTTTTAAAAAAAGAATAACATAACTACTCCCTGCCGATTATTTTCTCGCTTGTTTCAAGCTCTCGCATGTGCCAGCCGGGGCCATCTACAGCGCACCTCGGTGGAGACCGCACGAGCTGGAACAGCCAACAAGCTGGGACGAGCTCCTAGTGTCTGTCAGACAGTTCGAATGCCCTATCAGCGAAGGAAATGGGCGGGCGTAACGAGCGGAAACCCAATAGCAGCAGACCCCCTGTACCTGTGCGGTTATAAAAACTCTGCGTGGCTTCCCTCACTTCGCTTCCACAGTATGGCCGGCGACATTAGCTAGCGCTCGCTCAATGCTTTTCTCTGTAACGGGAACACACGGAATACAAGGAACCGAACCGCACCGCATCGCCTGCACGCTTGCCTACTCCGCACTTCTTGCCTTCCATTTCCCTCCTTCCCCTACCCCAAAGGATCCTTAACAACCCGCCACCCTTTCTGCAACCGGTCGCTGGTATATATTTTATATATGAGCGCGCGCACACACTCACACATGTATTTTATCTTATAACTTAATATAAGATTACTGCCCCATCCAAGGTAAAACCTGCTTGGGACGGGCTGAGACCCCAAGAAGGCGCCGCGGCCCTGCCTAGAAGCAACAGTCCTATCAGCTGTAGCTGGTGTAGGTGAGGAGGGCGGCGGCGACAGCAGCAGATTTTGGTCGGGGGGGTGTCGTTTTAATTTCTGTGGTTGGTTTTGCGGAGTTGTCTCACCATGATGGAGGAGAACGGTGCACACTTCTTCGAAGGGACTGAGAAGCTACTGGAGGTGTGGTTCGCCTGGCAACAGCCCTCGCCGCAGGAGCCGCACCAGAGTAATGGCTCCGGCGACCTCCGCACCATTCCCAGGTGAGTTGGAGCCGGTAGGAGAGCCGGTGGGAAACGGGAGGGTGGAAGAACATGGAAGGGGTTAGCCGGGCAAGTGGGGGAATATGCCCGGCCGGTGGCGCGCATGCCCTGGTGAAGAGCGGCCGTCACGCCGCACCGCTGGGCGGGAAGCGAGCGAAGCTAATGGCCGGGGAAGGGGGGCGGGCATGGCGGCTGCTCCATTCAGGACGGCGTTATGCTGCGCGAGGCGAGGGAGGGTCGGGGCCCGCCCGCTCCGAAGGGAGGGGAGGGACTTTCACCGGGACGGCCTTGCTGGGGGCGGGCGGGGGGGGGAGCGAGCCGGCCCCTTCAAGTAACGGCCGCTAACGTTCCACTGGCGCAGGCAGGCCCGGCCTCCGCGTGCGGCGGCTGCTGACGGCAGGCCTTTTAAGTTCCCCCGTAGGCCGGCGCTCTGAGGGAAACTTAAAACAGAAGAGCAGTTCACGTCGGGAAGGGCGGAATTGTGACCTTGCTAGGGCGGGACGTGACCTTTTCGTGGCTGTCCTTTTAAATTATAGGAGGCCTCGGAGATTGCCGGTCCTCGTCTCTCTTCCTCTCTTCTCACCCAACCCCCTCCCCCCCCGAATATATTCATTTCCAATGCACGGCGGGCTTTCCCGAGTGGGTCGCCTTATTTATTTGGCTGTGCGCTCCGTAACGACGGAGTGCGTACATAAGTTCTTGTCTTATGCAGAAGGGGGTGTTTGATCTCGTAGGAAGGTTCGAGGGCCACCGGCAATTCTCGCAGTGTTTGATATGAACTGAACGGGTAGGCATACGGGTTGGTATAAGAACTCGGCGAACCCCAGCGAGTTGGCCATCACAAGTGGGCGGGCAGGGCATCCACGGACATCTCTGCACCAGAGTGTTCTTTAAAGAGCGGATTGGGTGCCTGGCCTGCAGACTCGTAAAGAGGCTGGGACTATTCAGGCTTTTTCTCTGAAACCGGCTGCAGCCTAGTTATCTGATTCTTAACCGCAAACCTTTTTGTCGAAGTGTCGAGGAGGGCAGAGAAGTTTCTTCTGCTTTTTCTGGTCTCTTCCAAGTACAGTAAAAAATAATAATAATAATAATGCAGGCCGTTGAGGAAGCTGGCAAGGATGTTTTTGTAGAATTTATGGTTGGTTGGTTGGTTTGTTTTGCGCCTTATAGGGTTGGTTAGGAAGAAAGAGCATGAGTGTAGGCAGTGGCTGGGAGTGGGAGGTTTTATGTATGCATTTATTTGCCCTTCTGGAATTCAGCAATGCAATGGGATAGACAGAAGCCCTCCAGTGTTTAACTCAATTTGCAACCTTTTTTTTTTTTTAAAAAAGGCTTCAGTCTCAAACTCCACAAGCATTACTTTTTAGTGTTACTTTAAGGGGTTGGGTCTGGGACTGTCATCTAGTGGGCATTTCAGGAATGTGGAGGAGGCGCCAACTCCTCAATAGTCCATGGGGGAAGGGTTACATTCTCTACAGCCTTAAATGCACACTAATAGTACTAGTATTTTACTTGCACTGCACGTACAAAATAATAGTTTGAATCTGCTTAAGTAGAATTTAGACATTTGAAAATTACAATGTCTAGTCTATATGCATGTTTGAATGAACTACATTTAGCAGAGAATAATTAAAGGTAAATGGAATAATGTACCCTTTTTGTGTATGTTTATTTTCATTCTCCTCTGCTAATGTGCTAAGAACAACAAAGAAATGATATTGACTTTTTCTTCTTTGAATAAGAAGAAAAAATTGTAAAAATTGATACCTGTTCTCAGCTTTATGTAACTTTATGCATTTGTAATTTTTGTTAGCAAAGAGTAGTAGTATTGCCTTACACAATGTAAGCCGCCCTGAGTCTTCGGAGAAGGGCGGGATATAAATGTAAATAAATAAAAAAAATAGTGAACTGCAGGAGTTACTCTGCCAATAAATTACCTTTGTGGAATGCTGTCACAATTAGTGCACCTTCAGAATTTTTCTGAAAACAAAAGTCCATTTGGAAGGCCATCTCAAATCTCATTTGATAAGAGTTGCATTATGAATCAATTTGCCTACTGTGCAAAAATATAAACAGTAATAATTGGGTTTGTATATTTCTGACTTCAAAATACATTATGCCTATATATACCAAATATGTAGTAGCATAATTTACTTTTATATGACAGTTCTATATTGTTTGAATTAATTTATTACAGATTTAATGGTTTTGTAATATATTTTGTGCAGATCAATTTTTAACTAAATTGGTTGTTTCACCTGATACGACATACTGGTTTGTGATTTGTACTGTTCATTTTGTAATGCCAAATCTATAAATAGCAAAATATAAGAAACTGCAGTACCTAGACTGGATGTCTAATTATGCTTTTATTCTCTTTCCTCACAATATTCATACCATTGTACAGGCTTTTCCCTTGTCCAAACTTGTCCTTGAAATTGTTTTTTATTTGGTAAGTTAGGCTGAGAAATTACTGATGCATATCATCTATGATCTTGACCATACAGCATGGAATGCATGAAAGGCTTCCTGTTGCCTTTCGGGTGCATTTCAAGGTTCTGGTAACCACCTTTAAAGCGCTCCATGGCTTGGGACCTGGGTACTTACGGGACCGCCTTCTGTTACCTCATGCCTCCCACCGACCCGTACGCTCGCACAGAGAGGGCCTTCTCAGGGTGCCGTCCGCCAGACAATGTCGGCTGGCGGCCCCCAGAGGAAGATCCTTCTCTGTGGGGGCCCCCACTCTTTGGAATGAACTCCCCCCTGGTTTACGCCAAATACCTGACCTTCGGACTTTTCGCCGCGAACTGAAAACATATCTGTTTGTTCGTGCGGGGCTTTCTTAAATTGTTTAGTTTTAAATTCTAAATTTCTTTCTGGTTTTAATTGGGGGTTTTTAGATTCTTAATTATTTTAATTTCGGCCACACTGTATAATAAACTTTTTAATTGTATTTTAACTGTATATTGTTTCTTTTTACTTTGGCTGTACACCGCCCTGAGTCCTTCGGGAGAAGGGCGGTTTATAAATTTAATAAAATAAAATAATAAATAATAATAAATAAATAATATCAGTGTGCCCATTCAATTGTTCTGGTAAATGTTTAATTATTAAAAGTTACTCTGAATTTATCCATTTATTTTTCTATGGATGGCAATTGAGTGTTTCTCTATAAACAATCATTCATGAAGTATGTCAACATCTCCGATAATTTCAATAATACCCCAAATGCTAATACAGGAATTACTTAAATATATGATGGGTCATAGACCCAAATTACATTAAAAAAATTATATAAAATACACGCTAGCATATATAGTAAAAGTTTGTACTTGTGTTTAGACTACTGTCATCAATACATGAATTCTGTATACTACTTTTTTGCCAGCAAGAGTTTCCCTGGAATTTATTATATGCCAAAAGATACTGTACATAGAATTTGTTTGTCCAATCTGGAAATGGGAGAAGAAGATGCCTTATTAGATCATTACAAATGTCTTAGTAAAAATTACAGTAAATCAGAGCATGACCCTGTAATTCAATACTCGTCTTTATAAGGACAAAGCTTTCCACCATGTGGAATTTTGCAGTATTTACTCTCCAACACTGCTGCTGACAGTAAGATATTAAACTCTGGTAGTGTGAAGGCCTTCTGAAACATGTTGATCCAAACATAATGCTAGCTTGAAATAAAATTTCCTTTGACCCAGCTGAGCTCTGATCATGTTAACTAGTTGGGTAATAAAATGTCTGCAAGCTCAGAGATCACAAAGGACTCCATATCAAATACCCTTTCTTTGAAAACATTCATTGCCTGATTTTTATCCTGGACACCCACTCCTTTCTTGAACTAAAAAATTTTTATTTTGTATAAATCACACAAAATATAGCTAATCTTCATAAATTGATTTACTACATTCAGTATTGTAGTATTTGCTTCCAAACTTGTGTGGGCTTATAAAACTGAGGAAAGGAAAACATGACATCCAATAAATCAAGATAAAACTAAGGTAAATATAAAATTCAGAATAACATTTTTGCTTTCACTATTCTCCTGAATCAATGAAGGAGGGAGCCATTTTGATATCTATTGGGAGATTGTTCCATAGGACTTGCATATTACCAAACAGCAACACCTTTTAGTTCTCTTCTTTAAGGGGGGTGGGTGGGGAGTAAGAGCAGTTTCCCCTTTATAATCTAGCCAGATGGGTCTGTTCAGGTTGGAGTAATCAGTTTTATAGATACCCAAATGCCAAGCCAGAAAAAGATCTGCAAGTCAAAATCAACATTTTAAATCATATTCAGAAATCAGTTGGTAGCTGGACCAAGGTTCATGGCACTTGGCACATGCAGATGTGACATCCTGAAATTATCCTGAAATGTTTCTGATGTGTGCATGACAAGAAATATGTCAAAACAAAAATGTTTATGTATTCTAGTCCTGAATTACTCAGTCCTTTTTTGAGACTGGCTGCAACCATTAAATTGTTTCCACTAAGCATAAGAATAACAAACACCCCTCTCATAATATTATGAACAGATGTCCTAATTTTCAGAGATATATGATAAGAGAACATTCAATCTTGGTAAGACATAATGTATACATTTTTCCATATATTCTACACTTAAAGAACCTATGGCTCTCCAGGATGGCAAGTGATGAATACTGTTGGACTTGGCAGCACTGAAATGGCTATGATAATAATCTAGTCATTTCCACATAATGCATTGTCCCCCTTTTTTTAAAGAGCCTGGTATGGATTGTAAATTGCCTAGTCTGAGAAATTAGATATTATCCCTATCTCTGTTGTTTCCTGAGGAAACTTGAGAAGCGTGATATCTTCTTGTTTTGCAAAGCTCAACTGCCAAAGTAAGAATATGCTTCAGCAGTCAGTCTTGAAAAAACACAGCTCTCCTGTAAGATTGTAGTGACTGAAGCTATTGAGTCAGCCAAAATTATGTAGACCTTTAAATAGTACTGTAGCTCCTGCCAAGAAACTATTGATAGGGCTGCCATTTCCTATGAGTTGGTCATTATTTAAAGGAGGAGCATAAGGGTGTGTAAAACATTTCATGCACAGACCAAATCCAAATAATGAAAGTATTCTGTGATTCAGTTCAACCAAACTATGACCCATCTGGAAGAGTCAGATGAACATTAAGCCACAATATATTTGTTTAGTATATTAAACAAAATACATTTTCTAGTTTGTGCACACCTCTAGAAGAGTAGGGTGAGCTAATTTAATACAGGAAGAAATTATACAGGCCTGTGCAAACAATATGTTTGTGGTCTTTGGTATAAGAAAACTGTTGCTTTCCTGTGTACAACCACTAGGAAGTATAGTGGTGTTCTGTATGGTTTAATCCTATAAAATCAGTCAAAGGATTAGTATACTGTCTGACAACTTAGTTTATCCTCAGTTCTGTCTTAAGATAATGACAGAAGTATTTGGCTTGCTGTGAAGTGTAACAGGCTTGGCATATGTACATGGACTTGTTGCTGGGGATTTGAAAGTATTCACGAGAATTTTATATAAGGGTTTTTTCACCTAATTCTGAGGAAATAAGAATTATTCCAGATTGTATATTTTTATTTATATCCCTTTATTAATTTTATAAATAACCCAAGGCAGCACATTATTTTTATATATAACTCAAAGAGTACCCAATACCCCTAACTCTTCCTATTTTCCCCACAACAACAATCCTATTAGGTGGGTTGGCAGAGAAAGAGTGACTGGTCTAGATAGTTTGAGCAATATGATCTAACTAGTGCAGTGTCACAGTATACTTGATCAAATATTCAAAATTCAAGAGTACAATAGGTGATTAACTGAATAATGTCTTTGTATTTTATAGTCTATGTAACGTCTATATAAGTTTTAAATTTAAATAAACTACACATTTTTCTCCTTTGAAGTCATGAACTATGGTGGTGACATCAAACTCTATAACATAGTTTAGATTTACTACGAGTGCCTAAAACTTTGACACTTGTATACTAGTATCAGAGGGCATTGGACAAGGTCAAAACTAGGCATTAAATTTGGTTTATAGGAAGTATGCAGTATTTCAGCATGCCAATTTCAGGAAAATAAAATGGTTTCTAAGAAGTTGGTAATTTAAATTGTCACGATTCCATAAAATTCAAGTAAGTTTACAAATTCAAATAGTAATTTCTGACTTTCTGACTATCGCCTTTTGTGATAGTACATAGTACCCTCTTATTTTAAAAAATGATGAAATTCATAAATACTTCCTTTATTGTATTCCTTTTGGCAGGTTTGAGTGGGACAAACTTCTGGAGAATGTGCATTGTTTGATCATAAGTGTGACAAAAACTGACAAGCAGGAAGCTTATGTACTCAGGTAAGTAAATAAAATTCCTGTACACAATGCATGGTCTTGTTTTTAATGTATTACAGTTTTACATAAATATTTATTTGCTACAAAAGTATAAAGTGATGTGCAATGTACAAGTAGTCCTCAATTTAACAACCATTCATTTAGTGACTGCTTGAAGTTTCCATGGCACCGAGGAATACCAGTTGCTCAGTTAACCTTCCTGACTAATTGGCTAAGATGTGATTGATCCTATTGTGTTAATTAATACTTCCATATTGATGGGAAGTATTCCCCTGCCTCAAGCAGGTAGTTATAAGAACATTGTTAAAGAGATCATAGCATGGTATGCTATGCAGTTTTAAGGAAACTAAATTTTTCCATTTATGAAGAAAATGTCTGAAAAGGAATAACACTGCAGTTTCTGACACATCTGGTTAATACTGTTCACACCCATTTTTAAACAGCTTTTGGCAAGCATATAAAGAGGTTAAGAGTGTTGCCTTAAAGGATAACTCATGGTGGAAATGGATATAGGTTATTGGACTGGGGAAATATGGCCTAAGTACTTTACCAAGATTTCTGTGCAACTTCTAAGTAACATTTAACACTGACTTTATCTCAGCTTTTTGATTGTAATGTAGTGCTGGGGAACTACTAACCAATATACAGTGTACAATGTCCCACAGCTTTTCATTTTGTCCCACAAAATCGACATGATAATTGAGATAGGCGAGACTCATAGAGATTTAAAGTAGGACTCTTGACTTTATCATCCATTTCTAAGGAAAAATACTGTTAAATCCTGAATGAATTCAGTAGTGATCTAGATGAGGAATAACTCAATGAGCTTAAATATAAACCGTGTTGAGTCATTGGATTCAATTCTTCAGTCCGTGAGGACTGAGGTTCAACCTGTTCTGGAGAAGTTTGGTGACAGTGAAAGATCTATGCTAGTTAGCAGTATGTTTTAAGAGATTTGCACCGAGTTTTCAAATTCTATATGATTTAGGACTGGACTATTTCAGAAATTGCTTTTTTGTTGTTAGAAACTTGTCTGACAAGTTAGAGCTACAGAATACACCCTTTTGAAACTATTCCTCTATTGGAGGCTTACCTATTTGGCAGAAAGAAAAGTCATTCTCTGCATAGCTCCCAGACTATAGTAAAACCTAATTTTTACAGGCTCCCAAACAGTATAAATAAATTCCTCAATGTACAACCATAATTTTTCAATATTCTCAGTCTTCATCAGTGTTCTTGTTTTTGAAAATGGGATTGAGAATGGATTTTCAATATCAAACTGTAATAGAAACAAATGTCTATGGAGATTCTCAGTCATCCAAGTCATGGTTATCCCAAAAGTGCTTTTCAAAAGGCAACTGGGTTTTTGGAGTTTTTTTCCTTGAAAACCTTTTGCTTTTCATCTAAGGAGCTTTTCGGTTCTCTTCAAGGAACTGAAGAAGCTTCTTGAATGAAAAGCAAAACATTTCCAAGGAAAAAAAACAAAAAAAAGTCCAGTTGCCTTTTGAAAAACACTTGGGATAACCATGACTTGGATGATTGAGAATCTCCATAGACATTTGTAATAAAAAATGTTATTTTTTGTGTTATATAAAGTAGTCCTATCACGTCGATAGAACCACTTCATTAGACTCCATTATAATATAGGTCAAAGTTCAGAAAAAAGTGCTTCCTTAACTGTTGATTATATTGTATATAATATGGTAAATACTTTTAACAATTGGGGGGGGGGAAATTCCTAAAAGCACTCCATTTATAACTTGTGGACAAATACTTAATGATCATTTTTTCAAACTGCATCTGCAGTGTCAAAGACTTTCATTTCAACATTATTATAAGAGAGTTTTCTATGTCAAGGCTTTATTAAAATATTAATATATCAAATTAACATTTGTATTTAAATTATAATCAGTATTAAATATTCATTTTAAAATTAAGATTAAATGCTGATATATCATATTATATATTAAATATTTTGAAAGAATACTAACATCGCTGTAAGTGCAACATATCCACATCTCAATTTGATTTCTTGGAACTTGTGTTGTATTGTTCGGATGTTTTAAATATTCATGCAGGTTGGTCAGCCATTCTTGTAGCATGTGATGAAAACAATCATGTATTCTAGCAATGAAATAAATTGGATGATTCCATAAACAATTGCATGAAAAAGGAGTGAAAGATATCAGAACTGGATAAAATGCAGCAAGATGAATTTATTGTTAAATGCTGCTATTTATTTCTCCACAGCAATTTGATCAATAATCGATACTGTGCTCATATGCTGGTAGTTAAGCTGGTTAAGAATGTGATAGAATTACAGAATTTAAGCTTGAAATCAGTTTATTATTTGTTGTAATACTAGATACAATGAAATGTCTATGGAGATTCTCAGTCATCCAGATCATGGTTGTTCCAAAGATGCTTTTTCAACAGGCAACTGGACTTTCTGGTTTTTCTTTGAAGACATTTCGCTTCTCATTCAAGAAGCTTCTTCAGCTCAGTCCATCTGCATTTAAAACACAGAGGCCACTCTTTTGAAGATTGCAAAGTCCACATTTTGGACAGAGAGGACTGCTGGTTTGAAAGAGGGGTCAAAGAGACCATTTATGTCAAAATTGAACAGCCCTCTCAACAGAGGGGGAGGGATACAACATCATCTATCTCCAGTCTACAATACAATCCTTTCAACAGTTCCAAGAAGGCTCCATACTATCCAGTGAGAGCTGAAGAAGCTTCTTGGATGAGAAGTGAAACATCTTCAAAGAAAAACCAGAAAGTCTAATTGCCTGTTAAAAAGCACCTTTGGTATACAATGAAATGAAAATTGAGTAATGCAGTATTTGTTTGTTATAGCACCTCCAGAAGATATTAGCTGTATATAATCATTATCATATCTTTATTACAGAATAAGCAAAATTGTTAGTATAATAAGTAGCATTTTAGTGAAGTAATTTGAAATTGAAGAACAAGTTAGGGGTACTAGCTTTCCCATATGTCTCAATCATTGTTCCTCTTTGTTTATGTCTCTTTTTAAAATTTTATTTTGGTTAACATGATGGGCTTTGTCCACAATACCTGTTATTACAGAAGTATATTTCAAAATCAGCTATATCTATGAAAGGTTGTCCTTATATTTATTGTGTTATAACCTCCTGTTCCTGCAAAGAGTTCAAAGTGGATTATATGGGGTTCTCCTTAATGGTATCTCAGTAACTATGTTCAAAGTTCAAACTGAACATATAAGTTCAATTGAATTAATTAATAGCCTAAGTTATCCAAAGAATTCCATGGATAAATAAAGATTTAAACTTGGTTTAATACTCTAACCATTAATCACCATTCTGATTCTAATATTTACTTCAATACCTGTATTTTGAAATCTCCTTTAATGCCCTATGGCACATTTCCTTACCCCAGGATTAGATAAGAGTCTAATCAGAGTTGCCCATTTGGGTGTGGAAGAGTCAAAAGGGACAAATGATGAAAGCTGTATCACTGTAGCATAATCCAAGTTGGACCTTTTTTATATGTTGCATGCATTTTGCATATCTAAAATCAGGCAGTTTGTATCAGAATGAATGTTTCATAACATAATAACAGAGTTGGAAGGGACCTTGGAGGTCTTCTAGTCCAACCCCCTGCCCAGGCAGGAAACCCTACACCATTTCAGACAAATGGCTATCCAACATTTTCTTAAAAAATTCCAGTATTGGAGCATTCACAACTTCTCTCATGTTGCACTCTTTATACAAAGATTTATACAAATCTATCAAATAGATTTGGAATTTTAAAATCCATTCAGATATGAAATATATTAATTATATCTTTGTATTTTTCAGTGAGAGTAGCATGTTTGTCTCCAAGAGACGTTTCATTTTGAAGACATGTGGTACCACCCTCTTACTGCAGGCACTGGTTCCCCTATTAGAGCTTGCTAGAGAGTACTGTGGGTTTGACTCAATTCAGGTAAGAAAAGAAAAGAAAATTCTGAGACATGTTCAAAATTGTTAACTATCAATTATATATTAAATAGTATATTGACTTATTTTTTGGTATATATTTACAAAATATATCAGTAGTAAATGCTAAGCATCTAATAATTTATTATTGTACAATATGTAAGAAATGTTTTTCAGATTAATTCCCCTAATAATATTTCTGGATTTTCATATCTCATTCATACTTGGTCTTTCTTGCATTACATTATCTTGTCTCTACTCTTGTAGTGCTCTGCCACTCATGAATGATCATTTTAAGGTTGCTGAAGATGCAACCTTTGTCTGTAGTCAAGAGGTTATGCAGAAATACATTTAAACACTTTTTAGTGAAGTTATCAGTGCTTCTGGGATCTTGGATTGGCCAGTGTCTCAACATAAAGCCCACAAAGATTTCTGCTTTTAGGATGACAGTACAAAATCATTGATCAGTATTGCTAATAATTTTATTGGTGACATGACCAATTTGCCCAATATTTTTTTGAAAGTTTTAAAACTTATTTTATCCCATTTCTGATTTATAAAATGCATCCCTCCACAGTATGGCTTTTAACTAATATGGCTATCAAAGGTTGTCTGAGATAGCTCATCCTCATAAAGATGGAGTGGATAGATTCAGACTTTTTGTTTGACTTAAGTTAAGTTGGGGGCAGGAGGAGGAGAAAATAACATTTTCTTGAAGACATTTCGCTTCTCATTCAAGAAGCTTCTTCAGCTCAGTCCATCTGCATTTAAAACACAGAGGCCACTCTTTTGAAGATTGCAAAGTCCACATTTTGGACAGAGAGGACTGCTTGTTTGAAAGAGGGGTCAAAGAGACCATTTATGTCAAAATTGAACAGCCCTCTCAACAGAGGGGGAGGGATACAACATCATCTATCTCCAGTCTACAATACAATCCTTTCAACAGTTCCAAGAAGGCTCCATACTATCCAGTGAGAGCTGAAGAAGCTTCTTGGATGAGAAGTGAAACATCTTCAAAGAAAAACCAGAAAGTCTAATTGCCTGTTAAAAAGCACCTTTGGTATACAATGAAATGAAAATTGAGTAATGCAGTATTTGTTTGTTATAGCACCTCCAGAAGATATTAGCTGTATATAATCATTATCATATCTTTATTACAGAATAAGCAAAATTGTTAGTATAATAAGTAGCATTTTAGTGAAGTAATTTGAAATTGAAGAACAAGTTAGGGGTACTAGCTTTCCCATATGTCTCAATCATTGTTCCTCTTTGTTTATGTCTCTTTTTAAAATTTTATTTTGGTTAACATGATGGGCTTTGTCCACAATACCTGTTATTACAGAAGTATATTTCAAAATCAGCTATATCTATGAAAGGTTGTCCTTATATTTATTGTGTTATAACCTCCTGTTCCTGCAAAGAGTTCAAAATGGAACTTATATGGGGTTCTCCTTAATGGTATCTCAGTAACTATGTTCAAAGTTCAAACTGAACATATAAGTTCAATTGAATTAATTAATAGCCTAAGTTATCCAAAGAATTCCATGGATAAATAAAGATTTAAACTTGGTTTAATACTCTAACCATTAATCACCATTCTGATTCTAATATTTACTTCAATACCTGTATTTTGAAATCTCCTTTAATGCCCTATGACACATTTCCTTACCCCAGGATTAGATAAGAGTCTAATCAGAGTTGCCCATTTGGGTGTGGAAGAGTCAAAAGGGACAAATGATGAAAGCTGTATCACTGTAGCATAATCCAAGTTGGACCTTTTTTATATGTTGCATGCATTTTGCATATCTAAAATCAGGCAGTTTGTATCAGAATGAATGTTTCATAACATAATAACAGAGTTGGAAGGGACCTTGGAGGTCTTCTAGTCCAACCCCCTGCCCAGGCAGGAAACCCTACACCATTTCAGACAAATGGCTATCCAACATTTTCTTAAAAAATTCCAGTATTGGAGCATTCACAACTTCTCTCATGTTGCACTCTTTATACAAAGATTTATACAAATCTATCAAATAGATTTGGAATTTTAAAATCCATTCAGATATGAAATATATTAATTATATCTTTGTATTTTTCAGTGAGAGTAGCATGTTTGTCTCCAAGAGACGTTTCATTTTGAAGACATGTGGTACCACCCTCTTACTGCAGGCACTGGTTCCCCTATTAGAGCTTGCTAGAGAGTACTGTGGGTTTGACTCAATTCAGGTAAGAAAAGAAAAGAAAATTCTGAGACATGTTCAAAATTGTTAACTATCAATTATATATTAAATAGTATATTGACTTATTTTTTGGTATATATTTACAAAATATATCAGTAGTAAATGCTAAGCATCTAATAATTTATTATTGTACAATATGTAAGAAATGTTTTTCAGATTAATTCCCCTAATAATATTTCTGGGATTTTCATATCTCATTCATACTTGGTCTTTCTTGCATTACACATTATCTTGTCTCTACTCTTGTAGTGCTCTGCCACTCATGAATGATCATTTTAAGGTTGCTGAAGATGCAACCTTTGTCTGTAGTCAAGAGGTTATGCAGAAATACATTTAAACACTTTTTAGTGAAGTTATCAGTGCTTCTGGGATCTTGGATTGGCCAGTGTCTCAACATAAAGCCCACAAAGATTTCTGCTTTTAGGATGACAGTACAAAATCATTGATCAGTATTGCTAATAATTTTATTGGTGACATGACCAATTTGCCCAATATTTTTTTGAAAGTTTTAAAACTTATTTTATCCCATTTCTGATTTATAAAATGCATCCCTCCACAGTATGGCTTTTAACTAATATGGCTATCAAAGGTTGTCTGAGATAGCTCATCCTCATAAAGATGGAGTGGATAGATTCAGACTTTTTGTTTGACTTAAGTTAAGTTGGGGGCAGGAGGAGGAGAAAATAACATTTTCTTGAAGATGCTGAATAAAAATGCCATACCTGTAAGAGATAAGATACCAACTTCTAAGTGGCAGCACAGACTTAATCAGATAATCCATATTCATAGTAAAGATGAAATAAAGATACTGCCTCAAATAGACTGGCTTTAAATGATGCCAACTTAAGGTGGGGGATATTCAACCTATGATATTGGAGGCTTCAGTATGAGGCTTGCAAAATGCTCAGGAGAAGGAAAGAATAAGAATAATCCTTTAAGCTAATTGGCATATATTTTATTAAAGTTCTTGATTCTCCTTTTCTATACTCCTGCTGAAACTGCAAGCAAATGCTTCAATAACATTGTTCATATTCAGCTACTCTTACATGCTTCCTGAATAAAAAAATCCACTTGACAAAATGCTAATAATATATATTCATTGTGTTTAAATATCAATTCTGTTCTTCATTATACAAATATGTGACAAACCAATCATTTTGAAGCTTTATAATAAAATAGATTACCCTTATGTAAAGAAAGAAAATATAAAAGCTATTGCTATTTCAGAGTTATTTACTGTACAAGTATGCATAACCATCCCATTCTCTGGTTTAAGTAAAAATAAACCACACTGACGTACCAAGCAAAGCTTGTGTTTTTGTCTCTTTTGCTTCTCCATTTGCAATAATGGGAATATTGGGGATGGGGTTAGGGTTAGGGTTATGTGAGACTTCAGGTAATTTTAAAGCATAAGTTTGTTAAAAGATAAAAATAGTATATACTGTATTTTTCGGTAAGATGTATCGATGTATTAAGACGCATCAAGATTTCAAAGAGGTAAGCAAGAAAAAAAAAAGATTTTGCCCTCCCCAGACCCCAGGAGCACTCTGCAGGCCTCCCAAAGCCTCTGTGCACCCTGTTTTTTGTAAAAATGGGCCCGTTTTTCACAAAAACACGGGCGTTTTTGACCTCTCAGCTCCCAGGAGCATTCTGCAGGCCTCCCAAAGCCTCTGTTTTTGCAAAAACGGGCCCTTTTTTCATTCATTTTTTGCAAAAACTGGCATTTTTCCCTCCCCAGCCCCCAGGAGCACTCTGCAGGCCTCCCAAAGCCTCTGCATGCCCCAGTTTTTGCAAAAACTGGCGTTTTGCCCTCTCCAGCCCCCAGGAACACTGCAGGCCTTCCAAAGCCTCTGTGCGCCCCATTTTTTGCAAAAATGGGACGCACGGGGCGGGGGTTCAGGATGCCAAAAATGGCTGTATTCAGTGTATAAGACACACCAACCTTTCCACCCTCTTTTAGGGTGGGGGAAAAGTGCGTCTTATACTCCAAAAAGTATGGTAGTTGAAAAATTTGGTCCAGTTGAAAATAAATGTTATTCTAAAGATGCATAAAAGATGGTATCTTTTATGTAGCAAATTATATTGTTTATGAATTTCTAAGTGATTACTGCATTCGTTTATTTAAGTATAGATGCATGTCTATATATGTATACGGTGGTAAAACCTTGTACAGTAGATAATTTCTTTTTATATAAGCATGCAATTGAGGAAAACATACTTATTTTATTTGAACTCTTGGTTCCCCTCAGAGCTTCTTCTATTCACGTAAAAATTTCATGAAGCCTTCTCACCAAGAGTACCCACATAGGAATTTCCAGGAAGAAGTAGAGTTCCTTAATGAAATATTTCCAAGTAAGTAAATGTATTAATATATCTTCAATATTATCTCTTCAATAAGTATAAATGTATTATAATCTCTTCAATTTACAATATTGTAAATAAAATCTGGCAACTCAGAATGTTTATGCATAGGAGACTGTTCAAATTAGTCATGATTTCATGGCTAATCTGACTGAAAGATAAAATAATAAAGCAGACAGTTGCTCTGTCAGCAACATTTTATTTTATTTAACTTTTTTAAAACAATTATCCATGAAGATTTTTACATGTGCAACATTGATGCAGTGTTGTTTACTATCAATTTATGATAGTAAGAATGAAAATGCCATTTGTAACTGAAGCCTAATTTAATACACAGTCAGACCTTGCTTTTGGCATGATATATGTAATAGATTTATATGTTAATATATGCTAATTTTTGTTGAAATACTGTAGATTCTTCTACTTTGTAGTATAGAAAATGGTTGTACAGGTAAAAAATAGAGGTGTACATTATTTGGATCTGAAGTAGCAAAAGGTGCTTTGTATCCAATATGAGCATGCTGTGTACCTGTTGGTTCCTTAAAGAAGCTGTTTACTCAAGGAAAGGTGTAACTTCTTTAAGGAACCACTGAGAGGCTGAGTAAGTATACCCACATCAGACCCAAAATACACTTCCTGCTTTGGAATAAAATACTGCACATCTGTAAAAAGGAATTATGTGCTACTTTCTATAATATAGTAACTATAGTAAATTATTTTGATACCAATAAGTATGGTATAGCTATATATTTTTTTCTTCACAATATACTTTTTTTTTCTCTTCCTAGTGTTTTTTCCCAAGTGCAGGGTCCTCTTTTCTTCTCTTCTCTTCTCTTCTCTTCTCTTCTCTTCTCTTCTTTTCTTCAAATGTTGATCCACTGGTTGCAAGAGGAAATAACTGACCAGTTTGTCACCCATTCTGATAAGATGGCTGAGAGAAAATGACTAGGAGAGCCTAGAGCCGAGGGAGACCACTGTACCTCAGATTGCCGGCTGTGAATCCCTCTTTGTGAGGTGGGGTCATAGGTGTCAGATGGGCTTGTTCGTCACATACCTGGCTCCTTGCTGCGTGACAGCAGCCCTGCCCAAGCTCCTGGAGGTGCTTGATGGAGTGGCAGTTGAGACCCCCAGACTTATGCTCATGGGGGACTTTAACTTGCCATCGACCGGCATGTCATTGACAGCAGCTCGGGAGTTCATGGCTTCCATGACGGCCTTGGACCTGATTCAAGTAGTCGATGGCCCTACTCACATTGGGGGAGGCACGCTGGACCTGATTTTTATCTCTGGACAGTGGTTGAAGGATCTGGACTTGAGAAATTTAGTCACTGAACCTTTGTCATGGTCAGATCACTCTCTCCTTCGCCTGGACTTTCTGACCGCCACTCAATACCGCAGGGAGACGGGACCAATACGTTGGTTCCGTCCCAGGCGCCTGATGGACCCGGAAAGGTTCCGGACGGAGCTTGGGCCGTTTCCTGAGGGTCTGGCTCACGGCATGGCTGAAGAACTAGTCGTGGCTTGGGAACTGGCCGCGGCTGGGGCTCTAGACAGTGTCGTGCCTTTGCGGCCTCTGACCCGGCGTAGGTCTCAACTAGCTCCTTGGTTCTCCGAGGGGCTGAGGGAGATGAAACGCCGGAGAAGACACCTAAAGAGTTCTTAGAGGTCCAGTCGTTCGGAGGCTGATCGGACACTAGTTAGGTCATATAATAGGACCTACCTAGTGGCATTGAGGGAAGCGAGACGTTGCTACGTCTCCTCCCTCATTGCGTCGGCAGATAACCGCCCAGCCGCCCTGTTTCGGGTGACTCGCTCTCTCCTTCAACAGGGGGAGCGGGATGACCTGCTGCAGGGACGTGCCGAGGAGTTTAGTGGTTATCTATATGATAAAATCGTTCAGCTTCGGGATGGCCTGGATCAAAATTGGGTGGATCCAGGTGAGAGGTCGGACAGCTGTCTTGTTGAGATTGTTTGGGATGAGTTTGACCCTGTGGCTCCCGAGGACATGGACAGGTTATTGGGGAGGTTGAATGCCACCACAAGTTTACTGGACCCGTGCCCCTCCTGGCTGTACTGGCCACGCAGGAGGTGACATGAGGCTGGCTCCAGGAGATTACTAATGCTTCTCTGTTGGAGGGGGTCTTTCCTGCCGCCTTGAAAGAGATGGTGTTGAGACCTCTCCTCAAGAAGCCTTCCCTGGACCCAGCTGTTTTAGGTAATTATTGTCCAGTCTCCAACCTTTGCTTTGTGGCGAAGGTTGTAGAGAGTGTGGTGGCATGTCAATTACCCCAGTACCTGGATGAAACTGTCTATCTAGACCCGTTCCAGTCTAGCTTTCGGCCCGCATACAGCACGGAGACGGCTTTGGTCGCGTTGGTTGATGATCTCTGGAGGGCCAGGGATGGTGGTTATTTCTCTGCCTTGGTCCTATTAGACCTCTCAGCGGCTTTTGATACCATCGACCATGGTATCCTGCTGCACCGGTTGGAGGGATTGGGAGTGGGAGGCACCGTTTATCGGTGGTTCTCCTCCTATCTCTCTGATCGGTCGCAGACGGTGTTGACGGGAGGGCAGAGGTCGACCCCGAGGCACCTCACTTGTGGGGTGCCGCAGGGGTCGATTCTCTCGCCCCTCCTGTTCAACATCTATATGAAGCCGCTGGGTGAGATCATCAGTGGTTTCGGGGTGAGGTACCAACTGTACGCTGATGATACTCAGCTGTACTTCTCCACACCGGGCCACCCCAACGAAGCTATCAAAGTGCTGTCCCAGTGTCTGGAGGCCGTACGGGTCTGGATGGGGAGAAACAGGCTCAAGCTCAATCCCTCCAAGACGGAGTGGCTGTGGATGCCGGCACCCCAGTACAGTCAGCTGCAGCCGCGGCTGACTGTTGGGGGCGAGTCATTGGCCCCAATGGAAAGGGTGCGCAACTTGGGCGTTCTCCTGGATGGACGGCTGTCTTTTGAAGACCATTTGACGGCCGGCTCCAGGAGAGCTTTATCAGGTTCGCCTGGTGCGCCAGTTGCGCCCCTTCCTAGACCGGGATGCCCTATGCACGGTCACTCATGCTCTCGTGACATCTCATCTGGATTACTGCAATGCTCTCTACATGGAGCTTCCCTTGAAGAGCACCCGGAGGCTCCAGTTAGTCCAGAATGCGGCTGCGCGGGTGATAGAGGGAGCCCCTCGTGGCTCCCATGTGACACCACTCCTGCGCAGACTGCACTGGCTACCTGTGGCCTTTCGGGTGCGCTTCAAGGTTTTGGTAACTATCTTCAAAGCGCTCCATGGCATAGGGCCGGGTTACCTACGGGACCGTCTGCTGCCACCGATTGCCTCCCACCGACCGTGCGCTCTCACAGGGAGGGACTCCTTAGGGTGCCGTCCGCCAGGCAGTGCCGACTGGCGACACCCAGGGGAAGGGCCTTCTCTGTGGGGGCTCCCACCCTCTGGAACGAACTTCCCCCAGGACTCCGTCAACTTCCTGACCTTCGAACCTTTCACCGCGAGCTTAAGACACATCTATTTATCTGCGCAGGACTGGACTAGAATTTTAATTTTAAATTTAGTTTTTAATGGGGTTTTTATTATGTTAATCATAATTTTAAATTTGGCCTTATTTAATAAGTTTTTTAATTGGTGTTTTATCTTGTATTTATATTTGTGTTTTTATCAGGCTATAAACCGCCCTGAGTCCCTCGGGAGATAGGGCGGTATAAAAATGTGATTAAATAAATAAATAAATAGCCCAAAGTTAGCCAGCCAGCTTTCGTGCCTAAGGCAGGACTTGAACTCACAAATCTCCTTGTTTCTAGTCTGGTGGCTTAACCACTATATACTGCCATAAATAACTAGGAAAAAATTCTTGACAAAAAAGATGTAATAGTAAATATCTAAAGCCAGAAAATAATTTATTAAAAGCATTTATTGGTACAGTGTTCCATGATTTCTTTATGAGTTACAGAATGTTATATAGATCCGTATGTTCATATAGTCAGATTTAATCCAGGAATATAAGGGAAAGAGTTCTTTTTATAAGACTATTTTTTACTTTATCTGCCACAGATGGAGCAGCATACTGCATGGGCCGTATGAATTCTGACTGCTGGTAAGTTTGCTTCTATCAGTGTAATGTTTAAAGCAGTATCAATCTTTTTATACAAGTTTAGAATAATTTTTTCTGAAATGCATTTTTAAAACAGGTACTTGTACACTTTGGATGTCCCAGAGAGTCGACTAATCAATCAGCCAGATCAAACATTGGAAATTCTGATGAGCGAGCTTGATCCAGCAGTTATGGACCAGTTCTACATGAAAGATGGTGTTACTGCAAATGATGTCACTCGTGTAAGTCTTGAATTATGGTAATTAGTTTAGATTAATTCAGTGAATATTAGAGCTTTTTGTCCAGAACAGCCATTTATTTTCAGGCGTTTTGTGTGTGTGTGTGTGTGTGTGTGTGTGTGTGTGTGTGTGTGTGTCAGGGGTGGGTTCTAATTTTTTTCTTACCGGTTCTGTGGGCGTAGCTTGATGGTCATGTGACACTGGGTGTGGCTTGGTCATGTGACTGAGTGGGCGTGGCCAATAACAATAAATAATAAACACACTATACAAAACAAATAAGAGGTACCAAAAACCAACTTTCACACTTTACACACACACACCACAACACAACTGACTCACACACAATGTAAAAGCAGCTGCACTTCAACCCAAAATGGCCCCTGCAACAAGCAGGAACCTCACACAGCCACAAAAAGCTCAAAAACCAACTTTCACACTTTACACACACACAACACGACTCACTCACACATACACACAAAAAATGCCACATACAGCTTTGTGAGATTTTGTGTGTTTGTGTAGTTAGAGTGAAACACTACAGAAACACCAAATCTCAGAAAGCTCCACAAATATTTTATTTTATTTATATTATTTATATTTTTTAGATCAGGAGTCTCCAACCTTAGTAACTTTAAGTAACTTTGTGGACTTCAACTCCCAGAATTCCTCAGCCAGGAAAGGTGGCTGAGGAACTCTGGGAATTGAAGTCCACAAGCATTAAAGTTATTAAGGTTGGAGACCCCCGTTTTAGATAAAAGCAGCTAAATTTAAAACTTCCTTAACTTTAAATTGCTGTTTTTAAAAAAAACTCCGTAAAAAAACCCCAATTAACTATTTTTTAAAGCTCCCACCCATTTACTTACCCAATTGGAGGCAGGCAGATTGAGTTGCTGACCGAGGAGATGGAGTGCAGGCAGGCAGATTCAGTTGCTAGCTGATGCAACTGATTGCAGCAGCCGAAGCAAAGCAAGGCTTAGCAAGCCCGAAAGGAGCAGCAATTAGGTAAGTGGGGAGGGGTGATTGGGTGGGCATGGGCGTGGGCTGTTGTAAGAGGTTGTAAAAAAATGATTTTAAAAGCCTATGATGATCAGGCAACTCAGCTGGGATCACCAGAGGAAAAAAAAGCTTTTAAAAGGCTCCTCTGATGATCCCAGCTGAAGTTGCCTGATCACAGCCCAGAACCTCTTAAAAGGATTGTTTTAACAACCTCTTTGGCTGAAGAGCTTGTAGAAAACATGTTTTTAAAGGTTCTGGTGATCAGGCAACTCAGCTGGGATCGCCAGAGGAGCCTTTTAAAACCGTTTTTTTTACAACCTCTTCGGCCGAGGGAACAGGTTCAGGGGCGTGGCCAGCTGGGCATCGTTACTGGTTCTGCGAACTTGGCCAGATTTTTGCCAACGGTAGCAACCCACCACTGTGTGTGTGTGTGTGTGTGTTTTCTCTTTACATACAATATGTGTTTAATGAAAAGCGTATTGTCTGGGTCAGGGGTGGATTCTAAGGTTTTTTATTGCCGGTTCTGTGGGCGTGGCTTATGTGGGTGTGTCTTGATGGTCATGTGACAGTGGGCGTGACTTGATGGTCATGTGATGGTGGGCGTGGCCAACTCAATGTCGCTCACGTCAAGGGGTCCCTTGCCTGGCCCCTCCCCTCCCAGCCATTTTTTGTCACACCCAGCCTCAATATATAGTTATGTAAAAATGTTGTTCACCTTTTTTCAACATTATTATCTACATACTATAGATGCAGTTTCATGAACCACTGAAAGGAGGAAATGGCTCACATGCTTTGCCCAAGAGTGTGATAGCAACAGGCTTTTAAGGGGCTGCCAGAAAGAAGGGGGGGAGCAATGTATTTTCCAAAGCACCAGAAAAAACAAGAAGCAATGGATGGAAACTGAAAAAAGAGAGAAGCAACCTAAAACTAAGGAGAAACTTCCTAACAGTGTGAACCAATATAGGTGCAGAAATATTTCAGTCATAATTTCACATATGAAATAGCCATTCGTGTAATACAACCTGCATATTGTTCAAAACAGTCATTAGTATTATGGCTGATGTTTGACAGCAAGCCTAAAAGTCAAAGATTACAAGAGTGCTTCTTTCTCTGTGTGTATACAAAACATCACATACCAGGAATAGCATATTAAGATGGACTTATGCAGTGGTGGGTTTCAAAATTTTTTACTATTGGTCTGTGGGTGTGGCTTGGTGGTCGTGGGGTGACAGGGGAAGGATACTGCAAAATCCCCATTCCCTCCCCACCCCACTAACCTCTGGGAAAGAATCAAACTCCCCCCTCTTCATTTCCCCAAATAAAATATTACTCATAAGAAAAGGCTCCCAGAAAAGCAAGGAAAAATCAAGCTGCTAACAAGGAACCTGCCTGATACTCATTCCATATTCCTGCCAGCTGCATAAAGATAATAGAAAGTGGAAGCCGGAAGTTCGGCTCCATTTACAAGCTGGCAGAAAACTCATTCAAGACAGATATTTCACAATGGAAATCACCCAAACTTTTTAGAAACACAAAGCCCATGTTGCACAAACCCCGAAACTTCAAAAACATAGAACCATATAAGAATCCTTCTTCTTATCCAGTTTGTTGTTCAGTTGACCCAGAAATGAACGGCTGAATGTCACTTTGCTTCTGCAAGTAAGAACCTCCTTACAGCAGCTGCGTCAATTTAAAGCAACCTCATCTTTCCCCCCCCCCTCTTTTGCCAAGTGATCTCCTGGTTGAGAAGCAAGTCCTGATTTTTTCATTCTAGCAATCAGTTGGGGGGGGGGGCGCTTCTTGGCTCTCAATTTAAAGCGATGGTGTCTTGTTTTCTTTTTCTCTTCTTTTTCAAGTGAGCACTGATTTTTTCCTTTTAGCCAATTTGCTGGGAGTCGGGAGGCAGCAAATAGATTGGGGGCAGAGGTGGCATTTATCGGTTCTCTGAATTACTCAAAATGTTTACTACCGGTTCACAAGAACCGGGGAGAACTGGTAGCAACCCACCACTGTTCTGGGTCAATTCATTTACATAGTAATACTTATTAAGTTCCTAATTTCTACCTCTTTTATCCAGCCATTAACAAAACAAGTCCTAGGTTCAAAAATATTCTGTGTTCTTTTCTTTTGGTGTGCTGATAAAAAATATAATTTCCCAATTTTTGGATATTATAATGCTATTTTTTTATGCGGGTTTCTTCAAGGCAAATTATACCCTTTCCAATTTTTGCAATTGTGTAAAAAAAATATATCCTTTTTAAGGGGGAGTTCAATCCGTTTATATTCATTGACAGCATTCCACTTGCCTTCTCCACCTTCTTTACTTACCAGTATATATAGATTCTATTTTCCTAGTTGTTGCCTGCTTCTGTTCTTTTACCCTTGCTCCTTTTTGATCTGCCTTTTCTGTTTCTCCTTCTTCTCAGCGTAGATTTCTCTCTTCTACTGTTAGTTCCTCCTGTCTTTTATATTCCACTTTTTCTTTCCCCTCAGGCGAGGCTATATCATAAAATTCTGTTGCCTTATAGAATCCAGTCTCTATCTTTTACCATCCCAATTGATTAAAATTCCCTCTGGAATCAGCATCAAAAATTTACTTCTTTTTCAATTAATTTAATAGTCAAAAATTTATATTGCTTCCGTGAAACTCTTACCCACCTAGGGATCTGTTTCAGAACCACAATCTCTTTTCCTCTATATTATAATGGATCATCTCTTACCTTTTTCAATATTTCATCTCTTACTGATTTTTTCACAAATCTCACATGTACCTCCCTAGTGACATTATGTCTCTTTGCATAGCTTGAATTTATTCTAAATATTTCATCTATCTTTCCTCCACCCCCTCTCTTGTTTCCCTATCTCTAGGGCACCCACTAAGAACTCTATAATTAGTGCCAGGAGCTTTTCTTTATCTTCATATATGTCTGGTTCTTAAAAAGTGTGCTACTTTTTCAATTTCTAAAACTATGATTGTATCCTTCAGATTTTTATTTGCTTGTTTATTTGGTTTATTTCTTCTAATTTTTGTTCTGCTTCTTCTTATTTGTCCTCTATTTTCTGTATTCTCTGTTCATTTTAGGTGTTTCTAACAAGTTCTATGTATAGGTTCAAGAAGATCTTGAGGTGGATCCCTTTCTAATCTAATCTTTGTATACCATATATTTTTAATAATGACTTTTTTGACATGTTTATTGTTTTATATCTTTGTTGGGGTGTACCATCTATGTAATTTCTTGTGAGATGGTTAGCCATATAAATTTGATAAATAAACATAATCCTTTGGAAAATAGATACAGATAGTGCTTGAATTACAGTCATTTGTTTAGTGACCATTTGAAGTTCAACAGCACTGACAAAAGTGACTTACGACCATTTTTCACATTTATGACCGTTGCAGCATCTCCAAGGTAACGTGATCAAAATTAGGATGCTTTGCCACTGGTTCATATTTATGATGGCTGCAGTGTCCCAAAGTCATGTAATTATCTTTTGGGACCTTCTGACAAGCAAATTCAATGGGAAGGCAGTTTCACTTAACAACTTTGTTACTAACTTAAGCAACTGCAGTGATTCGTTTAATAACTGCAGCAAGAAAGATCATAAAATGAGGCAACACTCACTTAACTCTCATTTATCAGCAAAAAATTTGAACGAACTTGTGGTCGTAAGTTGAGGACTACCTGTACCATCTGCCTCTCAGCTCCATAAAGATAATTACATAGTCCAAATTTGAATATTCCAAATTATTGGTTCTTTTAGCATGCTAAAATATTTTCTTGACTATAATTCATGGACTAAAACATAATCATATGAGTTTTTTTGTGAGAGGACGGTAACTTCAAGTCAATGTTGACTCCTGGCAATTGCCTAGACATTTTTTTCTTTGTAAAATTTTTGAAGGGGTTTTCCATTCCTTCTCTTTCTATGAAAGACTGCCTGTCATAGTCACCCAGTTAGCTTTGTGCCAAAGGTGAGACTAGAATTCCCATACTACCAGTTTTTACTCTGATCCTTTAATCATTACACCAAACTATTTTCTAAGTCATAGTTTAACCTAAAAAAAAATAATCTGTTGAATTAAAGCAATCCAATCTTCTAATTTAAGCAGTGCTCTTATTTCATCATATTTTTGTTAGTTTCTAGTTTATTTTGATTTTTTTAAAAATTGTCCGGTAAAATACAGAAGCATCATCAAATTATCAATACAAGAATTCTAACTATTCTAAAGCTGTAGCTGTGGGGCAATTAAGCCTACACGTCAGTTACTATTGTTTTGCTTTAGTCACTATTGTTTTGCTGAGTTACATCTATAAATATAGAAGAGACCATGGTTGGGAGTTATTTTTAACAACTAAATTTACTTTTTCTTAAGCTTCTTTCTCTTTCACTTCACTGCCATATACATTTTATATAAACATGGTTTACACAATTCAAAATTAACAAAATACCTAAAGGGAAAATAGTGTTTAATACTTAATTCAGAATATTAGCTGGAACAATGTTTAATGTTTCATTAAATATTTAATAATTCATAACAAAAACAAGAGTAACAATAAAACCAAATAACATTTTTAAAAAAATGTTTTTTTAAAACATTTTTTACCAGCAAAAGATGGTAAAACTGAGCAATAACAACAACAATAAAATGGGCACACTGAAGGGGCTTCAGTCACCTTAATAAAGAGCCAGATCTTCAGGACTGTGAAAGAACAGTAATGTGGGTCTCAGATGGGACCTCATTATCTAAAAGAAGAAAAGTTTAAAGATTTGGATGAAAAATAACTGTGGTAGACATAACATGAATCTTCTGAAATATTCATTAGTATGAATCTTCTTTATTTTATAGGTGAGTGGAATTCGTGACCTGATACCAGGTTCTGTCATTGATGCTACAATGTTCAATCCTTGTGGGTATTCAATGAATGGGATGAAAACAGATGTGAGTGATATTTTTTTTCTAAATTCCATTAAGTATTTTCAAAAACAATGTAACTACATTAAAAATACTAACATAGGTTATTTATTTTGCTCCTCTCCAGGGAACTTACTGGACTATTCACATCACTCCAGAACCAGAGTTCTCATATGTTAGTTTTGAAACAAACATAAGTCAGACATCCTACGATGACCTAGTTAGGAAGGTCATAGACATTTTTAAGCCAGGAAAATTTGTGACAACTCTCTTTGTTAATCAGGTAAATATATTTACTTTGGGAACATGGGACAATCTTTTAGATACGTTTTTAAAAAACTCCTAAGTTACATAATTGAATTGAGTGTTTAGTTTGGGAGTAGAAATCATAACCAGTCCCCATCCATACAGAAGTAAATGAATACAGTAACTGAATCTGTAATAGTTAAAGGGAATCACCCATCCTCCAATTGACTTAACGTCTTTATCAATTAAGGGAAAGTAGTTGAATTTCATCATAACAGACTTACTTGGCATACGTTTCTATGGCTATAGCCACCTCATTTAATGCAATCCTTACAAATTTATATGTGGTAAATGTTATGCGCCCAGTAGAAATTCAGAGATGTAAATTTGAGGCATATGCATTCTCAATTATTATACATATCCTTAAGATAGATGATTTATGGAAATAGAGCTGTTCTGTGGGATAGTACCTAAAGTTGCTTCCACCATAATCAGTTTCTCAGAAATCAGCAATTGCTGCATAGTCACTGTATTCTGATGTAAAATTTGCTAATTTTAAAGTTACTTAATGTAATTTTTTGATTTTGAATAATTCTTGTAAAGCTATAAGTTGCTGATCTTTATGCAGTTGATTTGTGAAAGGGATCATCTCAGTTTTACATATCCAGAAGATTGCTGCATATAAATTCAATAAGTAGTCAAGTGCATATATCCTTATATTCTACTTGTTTATTAATCTGGTTGTTCTGTCTTTCTTGTACATATTTTCTAACAGATATAGTCTGTGGTTTTGGGAAGCCAGGAGAAATGCTCAATTCTTACTGAGTTCTTAATAGGGTTAATCCCTCAGATACATTATTTTGTGCTGGTTTTCCTGACTTCTAAAATTCCTGAGTTTAATTGTTAAATCTATGTTAATTTCATTTTTTTTTATTGAAAAAGTTTTTACAAAAAAAAAATATTCCCCCGTCCCCCCCTCTATCCTCCCTCCCCCCTCCCTTCAACCCCCCCCCCCGGGGACTTCCCGGAACAAACACAAGGTATAGTTAAAAATAAAACAAACATATGCTAAAAATTCTCCCTCCTAACTCAGTTATACTCCTGCATTTCTCATCCAATCCTCGCTTCCCCCAATGCAATCAGAAATATGTTAATTCATTTTTAAATGAAATTTTTAAAAGGGCCTTTGGTGGCTCAACAGACTAATGCAGTCTGTTATTAACAGCAGCTGCTTGCAATTACTGCAGGTTCAAGTCCCACCAGGCCCAAGGTTGACTCAGCCTTCCATCCTTTATAAGGTAGGTAAAATGAGGACCCAGATTGTTGGGGGCAATAAGTTGACTTTGTATGTAATATACAAATGGATGAAGACTATTGCTTGACATAGTGTAAGCCGCCCTGAGTCTTCGGAGAAGGGCAGGATATAAATGCAAATAAATAAATAAATAAATAATGATCCTTTTCATCTATCACCATTGTGGAAATAACATATCCTTTCTAATCAGGTATTTTTTGCTATTCTGTTTTTTGTTTTACATAATCTTATCAATCTCGAAATTATTGTGAAACATTTCTATTCCCACACATTCATTCTCTTGTTCTCTTTCAAATAATTATACCTAGCAGCTCTGGCTCTTGTCACTCAGCTCCCAAACTGAGTTCTTATACAGGACAGTACATATCATAATAATGCTTAAAGCGCCAGAGCACACACTGTTCTGTTGTTGAAGGTAGTTATTTCTACACATTGTAATATTCCAAAGCTGTTTTTAAATGTTTAATTAGTTTTCTCCAAGATTTTACTACCTTTCCTTTCTTCTAGAGCTCAAAATGTCGCACCGTGTTTTCTTCAGCCCAGAAGATTGAAGGTTTTAAGCGTCTTGATCGCCAGATTGCCCAGTTTAATGACTACAACTTCGTTTTTACCAGTTTTGCCAAGAATAAGCAGCAAAGTTGATTAGGAGGAATGAAGAAGAAAAAACGCAAAAATATACCCAATAGAGGTGGTGGTGGTTGCTTTCTAGTAAATGATACAAGGGGCCATATTTTTCATATCCACCTCGTAGTTGCAGAAAGCCCTAGATGTAATCATAGTATAATTTTCAATTGTATGCATTATTATAACAGAGTTTTAGATATATTGCATGAACACTCTCTTCTGTGTTTAGGTATTCTATTTCACTTTTGCTGTGAAACTGAAGCGCATGTAGAAACATTTTACTGTATGAGACTCTACAGCATTTATAAAAACAACTCAAATAGGTTTACATGCAACATAGTTTTTCTCCAAGTATCACCAAAAATTCCCCACAGACAAGGATTTCGTCCTCATTAGAATTTCCCCTAGACTTCCTTAACTAAAAGACTTAGTTGCCTAAATTTTTTTCATTTGTATGCTGTAACAAATTTTAAAACAATTATTGAATGTGTGGTTTCTAATTGGCACATTTTTGCAACAACTGAATAACAGATTAAAACACAGTTTAAGATGTTGAAACTGATACCGGTAGAACAAAACTGGTTACACTTAATGGGATATTTTAACTTTAAAAATATCGAACAATTTTTATCACATTGGATTTGCATACAATTCTACAATGAATTGAAGTGGCAATTTGCTGTGGTTAGCACATTACCTTTTCACCTATGGGTGAAAATGTATTTGTTCATTTGTCAACACATTTTCACAGTTGTGTAATTTTTGGCAAATCCATTCTTGCTCCATCTTCTTTGTTTAAAGGCAACCCATAGCAATTGGTGGCAGTCGCTGGACATCTGTTTTAAGTATATAAACAAAATTTTGATAATTAAGGACACAGTTGATTCCAGGCTTTTCACAGAGTTCAGATGCAGTTTTGGCATCTAGGAACCTAATCAGTTAGGAGATTGGTGCGCTTTATGGTAATTTTAACAGAGAAATTTGGTAGAAAACGGTGAAACGTGATTTCAAACTACTGCACAAAATAGCTGCCGTTTCTTACTGTGAAATATGCTGGCTCAAATGTTAACTTTATATTAATTCAAACACAGGCCCTTCCACTCTGTAATGTCCTGTGACAACAATGCATGTGATGTTTAAGCTAAATTTAGCAATATTGTGACTTCATCTGTGTTTCTTCCTAATTAATATGCAGTTCTTTTTTACATGGTGTAGAAGGCATTGGGTGATTTCACTGCAGTAAGCAAATATGAGGAGCCTAAATACAGTCATGTAAAACATTTATATGTAAGTACATTAGTAACAAAATAGACATGGATATTGCTTCATGGATATTAAATGCAAGTTCCTGAGAGAGCATGTTCAGTCACCTCAAATGCTGTGGGATTTCAGCTGTTGAGACCAGCAAATCTTATAGATGTGTCATTCTAATCCTTGGCTATGTTTTTGATTATGAGTGTTTTGTTCCTTTTGTATTTATAAAGGAAACATTTTTAGTGTTTCTATGTTATTAAACCTACTTGCTTGGAAATCAAGCAATTGGAATATTTTTTTCCTACCAAAATCAATAAATGTTGTTTCTGTGTAGCACCTAGCAGTTTATGGTGCTTTTGCTTTTTAAGGGCCAATTTTTCAAATGTTTTTATAACGAGTACTCCAAGTAAATAGCACTCTTTGACTTGAGATCTGTTCAACTACAGATTCCTTGAAGTAATGTTGGAAATGCAGAACTTATACATAAGCCTTGGATAGATATAAAGCAGTTCAATGGATCTTCATGAATTAGTAGGCTGAACAAAATGGGAGGGGGATATGTTTGGTGTTTAAAATGATCTCTGGTGTTAGACATGGAACATTAAAATGTACAAAGATATATCTGTACCAGAAATCATAATGCTTCAATAAAAGTTTGCTTTCTAAGCTGTTGCAAATAGTAAAAATGCTACTACCCTGACTTAGATAATTCTGCTATCAAAGCCTTGATACGAATTAACAGATGTTACCTGTATTTTCTCAATAGTCCCTATGTGCTACTGAATGCCAGGGTGATTCAAGAAGATTAAATCTACTGGAAATGCTACTCTTGTTAATCAAACTAGAACTCTGTTTCTATTCAATGAAAAAGCATGATGATTAAGAATGAAAGCTGATATTAAAGATCTTTAAAAATATCTCAAATTGTAATACTGTATAATCAATGTTAGAATGTTGTAAAGCTTTATGAGATTTTTACTACCCTCTTTAATTTTAAAGACTGGTTTATTGTTCAGAGGTAAAAAATTCTGAAATCTTCAAAGCTGAATTTACAGATACGCCATATCTTGGAGAGTGTAAGGAGCAAAGTCATATGTGTTCTACTGCTTATTTTTTACTTACTATAACATTTTAACATACATTAGTCTATATTCGACTGTGTAGCTCTTGACTTTGTGCCCTCATGTATGAATTCCTATTTACAAATCTTACAGGCTATTCCAATCAGAACTGTGTGGTATGCACAGGTTTGCAATTGGCCTCTACAATATAACTTCAGAATCCATAAATTTTCATTTAATTGGACTCCATCTGAAGTCAGAAATTCAGGACTTCAAGAGAGTGTTGTTTCTTTTTTTAAAAAAAAGAGCAAAACAGCATATCAAGTAGGAAACAAAACTCAGTGAGACAGACCGAGGTTCGTGAGGGTATTCCCCAAAAAAATTCACTATTGACCCCACCACTCCATCCATCTCAAGGCACATGTTCCTACCCATTCATCAGCTGTGAGGCATAACAGATGGGGAGACAGTTATGAGATTTATAGGGGTGACAAAAGAATGACTATAAGCATGATTTTAAAAATACAGTAGCATTGCAAAAAGCATTGCTTTATTAAAGATAGTATACATTGGTAGGTTTTTATTTTTAGATCTTGCCACCAGTTGATAATGGAACCATATATAATTGACAGGGACCTGATTATTTACCCTCTGAAGTAAATTTCTTGGATAACAGAAAAATATGTAAATATTACCTATAACTTTGCTCTGGTAGTGCTCTGCTATACTGATTTAAAACATTAAAAAAAATCTGGTATTCTTTCTCCAGTATTGCTTTCCCATCTGAGGAAATTTCAGGGATTGAATTTCTGCCTTTTAACTTTGGTTAATCACTGAGCTTGCACAATCTATGAAGAGGCTAAAACATGTTGGACTAAGATAAAATGTGGTTGGGTAATCGTTAGTTCGATATTTTGCATGAACTTAATTCATAATATAGTAATTGTCAGGACCAGAAATGCACAAACTAGATAAAAATGTTCATTACAGTAGTCCTTGGCTTAAGACTGTAATGGAATGTGCCCATTACAGTCGTATATCATGATGGTTGTAAAAAAGGGTCATGTGATTTTTAATGTTTTTGTGGCAAATGTGGCAGTTGTAAAACAAACACGGAGTTAAGTGAATCTATTGTTTATTATAGTGTGATTTTGCTGAGAACAGTCACATGACGAGAGGATGTTATAAGTAGCCATAAATGTAGCCATGTTGCTAAGAGCCTCTTGAACTATGGTCATGTGATTACAGGGGTGGTGGGGAACTGACCATCGAAACTTCAGAACCAGATTGTAAGCCCTGTTTTCCAGATAGGTTATCACTTTGGTCATTAAGTGACAGCTATAAATCAAGGACTACCTGCATATGGTTCACTATGTTGTGGCAAGTCAGAACATGATGGCTGATGTATCTACAAAATCTGACTTCAAAACCAAGATTTTTTTTTAATGGCAATTTAAAACGCTTATACAGAATCAAGTTTATTTATTAGGCCATATATATAAAAGCGGTGGCTCAGGGGCTAGGACGTTGAGCTTGTTGATCGAAAGGTTGGCAGCTCAGAGGTTTGAATCCCTAGTGCTGCCGTGTAACGGGGTGAGCTCCCGTTATTTGTCCCAGCTTCTGCCAACCTAGCAGTTTCGAAAGCACATAAAAATGCAAGTAGAAAAAATAGGGACCACCTTTGGTGGGAAGGTAACAGGGTTCCGTGCGCCTTTGGCATTGAGTCATGCCGGCCACATGACCACAGAGACGTCTTCGGACAGTGCTGGCTCTTTGGCTTTGAAAGGGAGATGAGCACCACCCCCTAGAATCAGCAACGACTAGCATGTATGTGTGAGGGGAACCTTTACTTTTACTATAAACTTAGATATGCTAAGACAGACCAAGTAAAAGCATATATGATAAACTGGATGCAAAACTTAAAAGACCCAATAAAATAACAGGAAGAAATTGTGGAACAAATCAATATTTACAAACTATGCTTTTAGACAGAACTGATATAAAATGTTTTACAGATAATATTCAACTCTGTCAATAATTGTTAATGGACAACTCTTATACAATAATAATAAATGCTGGAACTATCATGCGACAGAAGGAACACCCAAAAGTATTGAAAATTGAAAAAACACACTGCATAGTTCAGAGAATCTTAAGGAACAAATTGGAAATGAAATCACTTTTTTCCTGAGTTAAGTATAATTTCAGAACATCATAAAAACATTTTTACTATTACAACTGTTTCCACCAATTTTTCATTACTGGCACATGATAATTTTTATCCATGTTCCAGTGAATCATTTTGGTGACTGCAGCCTTCCATCCTTCCAAATAAAATGAAGACCCAGGTTGTTGAGGGCAATATGCTGACTGTAAACCATAGTGGCATGTGAATCTTAAGTGCTATTGCAATTGTTCATAATCACTTCGTGCGATCTTGCACGAGCTGAGTATATATGACAATACTACTTCTTCTGCCTCTGCACAATCTGCAATTTGAATCATTTAGTGATTTTTTTTCAATTCTAGCCTTGGCTGCATTGGTTCAAATAGTTTGCTTTTGCACAGCCAAAATCAAGCTTCCAGTTTCTCTTTTAAGTGTTCCAATTATAAGCCATTGCTAGGTTTTATCTTCGTACACTTTCCTCTCGATCTTTTGTAGAAATTGATCATGTAATGCTTTTCCTTCCCCACATTCTGTTCTTGTTTGTATTACATCATTTTGATAGTCATGTTTTATTTCCTGCACATTCAATAAGTTTCAATTTTTAATTTACATTGGTGCTTGTTCTTGATTTTTATATAATCAGCCAATGCATGTTTTTTTTCCTTCAACAATTTGACCTGAAGTAAATCTCTGCCTCCATTTCTGCAGGGCAGGTATAATCCATATCACAGTGGAGATGTAACACATGATTAATACTCATTAGCTATTTCTGTCCCAATTGTCCAGCTCAGCTGGTTTTCAGCTAATAATTCTAGCAATGATTGTATCACAAGTATGGCCCAGGCTTTGATAGTTTTTACCAATTTTATTTTATTTTAAAAAATACATGGCATAGAACTTTTAGTTGTTTTTAGGATTTTAAATTTTTAATTAGCTTTTTGGGATTTTAAATGTATTTTTAAATTTGGGCTAATTTAAATAAGTTTTTTAACTAGTGTTTTACTTTACTGTGTGTATTTGATTGTTATTTTTATCCTGCCTGTTCACCGCCCTGAGTCCTTCGGGAGAAGGGCGGTATACAAATTAAAATATTATTATTATTAAATATAAAAATTATAAAGCCAATCACTTTGTTGTAAAAGTATCAGCTACACAACTGCAATTGTATTTCCCATCCCTAGTGATGCTAATGGGCAGAGATATTCCCCACCCTATGTTCACAAGTAACTTTCTTACAACAAATCACCGATAAAGCAGATTCATAAAGGTGTTTTGCATAAATAAAATGATAGGATGTGGGAACAACAAAGTATAAATCGCAGGACAAAGAGAGAAATATATTTTTTTGCCAAGCCCTCAACCACCCTTCTTTAAAAATTAAAATCCGGGAGGCTGCTTCTGATTGATGGATTAAGCGCACACAAAATTATCGCCGACTCTTAATGACCATCGAAATTGATGTTCTCCATCTGTCCATAGCCGCCCCTAAGTCCTACAGTTATTCATTACTACTGTAAGTTAAGTCCATCCACCTTGCTGCTTGGTCGTCTTTTTCTTCTTCCCTCCACCTTTCCCAGCAATATCGTCTTCTCCAGAGAGCTGACTCTTAACAGGATGTGTCATAACTATTTCGGAAGAAAATTCTAAGCCGAGAGACGCTTCTACCGAATGGCAAAAGGGAAAAGCCACGGCGAACTCGAGTGCGAGTGCTTCGGTCTACCCTACGCACTGATCCGCCGTTTCCCCACTCGGACTAAGTCGTGAACAAGCCATGGCTAAAACCAGGCTGCTGAGCTCAAGGTTCGCGCGAGGACCCGCAACACAAAACTCCCACCCCACCTCCGCCCGCCTGGCGGCGCTTCTGCAGCAAAAGACACGCGAGGTTTCAGCTGAGATGGCGGCGGGAGCGTCACGTGAAGCCGGCGGAGGCCCTGGCAGCATGGAAGCGGCGGCGGATGAGACACAGCGAGAGGAAGAGGTCGAGGTTGGTTTGCGGGGGAGAGAAGAGCCCGACGGGATGCGATCATTGCAAGGTGCCTCTCAACGGCAACCGTCGGGGAAGGGACTTGCTCTCCTTCGGGATTGCTGAGTCTTGGCGACGTCGCGGGGGATTTCGCTGCCCGCGGATTGCCCTGCAGCCATTGTGCCAACGCGGGAGAATATGTGTAGCTCAGGGTTGAAATGAGGGGGGTCCTTGGTGCTCGCTGAGCTCGAGGATTTCCTTGCAGACGTTTCATTACCCGAACTAGGTAACACCAGCAGCGCTAAGATGTTATCTAGTTCGGGTAATGAAAAGTCTGCAGAGAATTACAGAGCGCACCGAGGACCCTTCGCTTTTGAATAGGTGATGCTGCATGAATGACACACAACACCTGCAGCAGAATAAGGGCGCCCGCCAGCCTGTTTATAGGCTGGCTTGCTTTTAGGGAGAGAAGGGAGGGTCTTCAGCCTATTCCTTCTTAACGTGAATCCCCACCTCAGTGTAAACTCCACTTCACCCGTAAGGAGGCGCTGAGTTCTTAGCACTGCTGCGTTATCGTCCTTGTTTTGAGCCGTCTCGGCAGTTGAAAAACTCCAGCTTTTCCCAATTTGAAGCCCTTTAGATGTTTTAGACGTTGGTTCCCATAAGCCTTAACCAACACTGCTGGCTGGGCCTTGAAAACGCCACATCTGTTTAGAGAACAGTGGCTTGATTCATGAGCGATGCTCTCTGGAAGCGGAATTCTTTTCTACAGCTTGGGAGGAATCTGGATCTGAGGAGATCTCTAGCCCTTTTCCCTTTGAAAAAATGGGGGGAGGAAACACTTTACTTGGAATATAAATATCATTTCATTTGTATTTTATTTCATTAAGTGGGGGAAAAGCTGAAGGAGAGAATGGTACATATGCTGACTTGGACTCCTGGAGGAAAGAGGTTATATAAAGTTATTGTGTACTGCAGTGGTGGGTTTCAAGATTTTTTACTACCGGTTCTGTGGGTGTGGCTTCGTGGGCATGGTATGGTGTGGCTTGGTGGGCGTGGAAGAGAAAGGATACTGTAAAATCTCCATTCCCTCCCAACTCCACGGGAAGGATATTGCAAAATCTCCATTCCCACCCCAATCCAGGGGAAGGATACTGCAAAATCCACATTTCCTCCCAATCAGCTGGGACTTGGGAGGCAGAGAATAGATGGGGGTGAGGCCAGTCAGAATTTTTACTACCGATTCTCCAAATTACTCAAAATTTCTGCTACTGGTTCTCCAAAACTGGTCAGAACTTGCTGAAACCCACCTTTGGTGTACTGTCAAGTTGTTTTTGGCTCCTAATAACCATATAGATCAGGGGTCTCCAACCCCCGGGGCCATGGCGCACTACCAGGTTGTGGCCTATTTGAATCTGGGCTGTGCAAGAGGTGGGCTGGTGTGGATGTGCATCTCCATTCATGCGGGTAGCAGGCCAGCAGGCACGTGTAGAATCAGATAATGGCACAGCTCCATTCATGCGACCCTGGTCCACCACTCACTTGGCCTGGTTCCCCTCCCCCCTCCCCCAGCAAGGCCAGCTAAAAGATGGAGCTGTTAAATACACTATTTACAATGTTTTGTAATTTTCCCTCTAGGAACAATTAGTTGTGGTAGAATTGTCTGGAATAATCGATTCAGACTTTCTGGAAAAATGTGATAATAAATGCAAGATTTTGGTGAGTGTTTTTAACATAGTACAAGTTAATATATCTTTTTATTAAAAAGTACAATTGTGATTCTATTCAAAATCTTTTTAAATGGCAGGAATTAAACTGCTAAATTTGTTTCTTGCTTAACAGAGTGGGCACAAGCATGATCTTTTACTCAGCCTTTTTTTACCTACAAGAAACATTCATTGCAACAGAACACATACTTTCATTCCTTACAACAGACTACATCTTAAAATCTCTCCATACATTTTCCTTTGCTTAATCAACATTCTACTGAGTACACAAATTCACATTCTTAATCTAGATTTTTCCAATACAACTTGTAGTTATTTTCATGCTATTTTCCTTATCAAACAGAGCTTTCTTGATCTTAGATACATTGATTTCCAGATCCATGTTCCTTACTACAAGTTATCTAACATATACTGCAAAACATTTTGGCTGTAAGCCAACAAATCAGAATCATTTGTATACCAAAGTATATATACAGTATGTTCACCAACCAACATACGTCTAATATCACCACAAGTATTCTTTATACATTTATCCATATTGCACAACCAAGGGAATATCATGTATCTTGGCCCTAGTCTCTGTTTTATGATTTACTAAGTATTCTCTTTATTCTTATGGATGCTTTACTTCCTTTATATGCCATTGTTATTGCATTTAGCAACCAACCTGCTAAAGCATCCCATAATTGAAACCTGTTTATCATTGTTTTTCTATATTAAAATATACAGCATTTTTTTTCCTGTTTGTAGATTTCTTGGTGCTTTACAGAACAAAATGCTTTGCTCTGCTCACTTCCTGTTTCCTAAACTCAAATTTACCTTATTGTCATCTCTTGTACTCTTTCCATCTGAATTTGGCACAATTCCCCCTAAGTAAAAACCAGTTAGGTGTAGTAAATTTTGGTTAGTAATACTAAACACACAAGCAACAGCCCATTTTATCCAAGCTTGCTCATTCTAGAAAGCATATTCAGGGCACTGATGAATACTCATGATGTCTGGATATTCCTGCTCATTACAAATGGCAGTGATACGTGTCTGTCCATGCACAAAACATTTTGTAAATGACGTGTCATTTTTATCAATTTTAGAGACATCACCCAGCTTAGATCATGCTTTGAATTCACTGACTTCATTTCTCCCAAATATGCTTCTGCCTTTATGATTTTAGGGAATTGACACAGAGAGACCTATTTTGCAAATAGACAGATACATCTTTGCTGGTGAATATGAAGGTAAGAAAAGTAATGAATAGCCTATTTTATAAACTGTGATGTAAAGTAAAATGAACCTTAAGAACCATCTTACTCTCTTTTTGTCTTCTTTGCAATTTTTTTCTACAGAAACAGAGGGAATCTTCCTCATCCAGTCAATAAATGGATCAAAAATTAATGTATAGTTTCAAATGAGTAATTGCCTTGATTATGTAAAAAATCCTGATTGGGCAACCAAATTTAAAAATAAATCAAGGAAAAGCATGCAATTCTGTGGATAGTGAGGTTAAGCTTAGTACTAGCCACATTTGTAATTAGCCCTTATCTTTATATGTGCTCCACATAGAATATTTGACCCCAAACTGGGACAGTACCTATTAGGACAACAACTGGAAGATGCATAAGCCTCCTATCTAAAAACCAAACTTGTTTCTGTTAAGAGTTAGAGGTAGAATCTGTCTCACGTGTTATTAAAATGTCCAGGATTAAAGTCAACTTTCTAAGTGAGAGATGAACATCTTCACCTCTAAACCAGCACACTACTTAGTTACTGCACTATATACAAGTCTTTTATTGTGTTTGACCTTGGGCTGTAAATAAATTTTGAATTTATGCATGCAGACTTCTAATTCTTTCATAGAATTGAGTAAATGTTACTCTTTAAAATAAGTTTATATTTTCCCTTAGCAATTTGTTTACTCTCATCCTTAGATACTCTTGGAACATGTGTAGTGTTTGAGGAAAACCATGATCATGGTAAGCAGTACTTTGTATTTTAAATTTTCAGAATCTCAAAGTTTTTTTAAAAATGAGAAACATTCTGCTTTTTTTTTTGATTGTAGATATGGAAGGCAACCAAAAATTGCAACTAAAATATAAATGCCACACAATGAAGAAACTAAATATGACGCGGACACTTCTGATTGAGAAAAAGGAAGGGGAAGAGAACATAGGTGATTTTCAAATTCTAGAAATTCATCCTCTTTTTCTAAAACTTTTTTGTTTCCTCTGTCTAAAAATACACTTTAGGTATATCCTCAAGAACCCTTAATATCATGTATTGCTTTTTTCCTCTTTTCTGTTCAGGTTTCATATACTCTAATTGGGTTCACAGATAGTTTAAATATTATATTGCAGAATACATTGTTATAAACCATAGCAACATAACAATATTGCTTGTGTAATATTGTAAGCCAAAGCTAAATTATTGTTTTGTAAAACAGTCACAGACTGCTCTACATTGCTGTTTTCATGGCTTGTAAATACATGCTTTCTCTACACCACTTCAACAGCAAATAACTTTAATTGAGCTTTTATAAAATTGTAGCTTAGCAACTCTTTCTGTTATCCTAATGAGATCTTAACCAGTCAATCATAATATCCTGAACTGTTAATATTTATAAATTAGTTACTAAAAATGTTCCCACTCCTTAATCGATAAAATCAATTTGAGAAAAAGCAGAGTTAGTGTATGTTCTGTTTGACATCAGAATAATAATCTTGCAGATCCCTATCTACCTTCATTTATCCATTTTAACATTACTTATCAGATCTATTGCAAATTAGCTCAAATCTGCCATTATTAGAGTTCAAATCATGGTTGCCCATCATAAGAAGGACCTGTTACTGAAGATTAAGGTGATTCAAATATTTCCATTTAATGTTGTGTTTCACTTAGATTTAGAATCCTTAAATTTGGAAGTAGTGTTTTTTCTCATGTTTTGTTGTAATACCTCACCATAGCAGTCATGCAATATGCATTTTTGCAATGCAGTATTATCTTAACATGAATCTTTTTAATCAGAAGTAGCAGCCAGATAATGTTTGAATTTTGCTGTGCAGCAGTCTCAGTATGAGCATCATTTATAGAGTGGTATCATTGCTGGGAAACCAGAAAAGCGGGGATAAGAGAAGAGAGCATGGGATGAGACAGAATCTTCAATAAATGACGTTTATTTATTTTCTTCTTACTAACTCCTTCCTATCTCTTTCCCCTCATTTTAATTTGGCAGGAGGCGGCATAGAATGGCTAGATCTTAAGGACAAAGACTTCTCATACAGCAGACCAAACATGATTTGCAATTTCTTGTATGAAAAAGATGACGAAACAGCTGAATCCCAGGATAAGCTGGCAGAAGAGTCTGAAGAAGAAGCCAGTGACAAAGGAAATATGGATTGGAATTTGGAACCCGGGATTCCAGCTGACATTGCGAAGGATGATGCTGATCCTCTTTTGGATACTCCAGATCCCATCACAGAGAATCCTTCCATAGAGAATAATCAGAACATTGCTTCAGAAGAGCCTCCACATTGATATAAACTGTTTGATTGAGTAGCAGTCACTACATAGGAAAAACTGACTGATATCTGATATGTATATATGGTCATTAGAAAGACTCTGAATTTGTATGCAAATTATTTTGTGAAAGTTTTGTTAGGATCACATTCCTTTTGTGATATTGATCTAATACATTTCTCAAGTTTTCTACCTCTTTGTTAAAGGGATTGGAAAGTGGAAAGAGGCTTCCTCTGAACTTGGAAGTTCTTATTTTGATTATAGAGTCCCTTCTCTTGCCTTCTCCTAGTTACTTTTTTTGCTTTCTATCTTGTCTGGTGAAGAGTTCTGTAGAACTCAAGTTTGTTTTCTATTTTGTGATTTTTATATAATAAAAGATGCAACTCTAATAAGGACTTAGATTTTTCTTTTTGACCAATATAGCTGCCTATGCTTTTTATAATGTGAAATCATTTATCACAATTTACAAACTGTGGTTTAAAAGAATCTATATATTTTCAAGCAGCAACCTCCTTGCACATATGTACAAACAGGAGCACAATGAACCATTAATTCCTTTTGAAAGTTAAGTGGAACACCATGAATAGGGCGTTGCCCAAATAAAATTTGATCTAAAAGCAGGAGATAATGCAGTACAAATCATGAATTCCTTGACTCTTAATTTCTTCCTTCTAAAGTAAGATTCAAATTGTGTATACAGGTACTCCTCGACTTATGACCACAATTGAGGCCAAAATTTATGTTGCTAAGTGAAACATTCATCAAGTGAGTTTCCCCCCATTTTATGACCTATCTTGCCCCAAATGTTAAGTGAGGCACTGCAGTTGTCAGTTTAGTAACACGGTCGTTAAGTGAAACTGGTTTCCCCATTGACTCTGCTCGTCAGAAGGCTGCAAAAGGGGATCACGTAACTCCGGGACACTGCAATCGTGTCATTAATATGAACCATTTGCCAAGCATCTGAATTTTGATCATGTGACTATAGGCATGCTGCAGGGTTGTAAGTGTGAAAAATGGTCATATGCCCCATGTTTTTCAGTGACCATTTTCCAGTGCCCGATTTGAACTCACTCAATGAACTGGTAAGTTCAAATATTGGCAACTTCAAATATCAACCAGCAAATGCTCAGTCTTACATATTGGTAAAAAGAACCCTAATATCAAGTACAAGCTTGATGGACATTACCTTACCGATGACCCCCTACCTGTCAAAGACCTTGGAGTTTTCATATCAAATGACCTAAATGCTAAAGCGCACTGCAACTACATAGCAAAAAAAGCTCTAAGAGTTGTAAACTTAATTTTACGTAGTTTCTTTTCCAAAAACTACACTACTAACCAAAGCATACAAAACTTTTGCCAGACCTATTCTTGAATACAGCTCATCCGTCTGGAACCCATACCACATCTCTGACATTAATACTATCGAACGCGTCCAGAAATATTTTACTAGAAGAGTTCTTCACTCCTCCGAAAACAACAAAATACCTTATACCACCAGGCTTGAAATCCTGGGTTTAGAAAACTTAGAACTCCGCCGACTCCGACATGATCTGTGTTTAACACACAGAATCATCTATTGTAATATCCTTCCTGTAAAAGACTACTTCAGCTTCAATCGCAACAATACAAGAGCAAACAATAGATTTAAACTTAATGTCAACCGCTTCAAACTTGATTGCAGAAAATATGACTTTTGTAACAGAGTTGTTAACGCTTGGAACTCACTACCTGACTCTATAGTCTCTACTCAAAACCCCAAAATCTTCAACCAAAAACTGTCTACTATTGACCTCACCCCATTCCTAAGAGGACTATAAGGGGCGTGCATAAGAGCACAAAAGTGCCTACCATTCCTGTCCTATTGTTCTCTTCATTATAGTATTATATGCATACTTTTACTTATACTTTTACTTACATATACTTTTCCTCTCATGATGAATTATTGTTTATGTTGATGTTTGTATATACTGTTGTGACAAAATAAAATAAAATAAAAGTCGAGGGCTGCCTGAAGTATATAACATCTTCAAGAACAGGGATCTCCAAACTGGACAGCTTTTAAGACTTGAGGACTTCAACTCCCAGAATTCCTCAGCCAGCCATGCTGGGCTGCGGAATTCTGAGAATTGAAGTCCGTAAGTTTTAAAGTTGCCATGTTTGGAGAGCTCTGTTCAAGAGCCACCGCTTCGGGGGGGGGGGGTTTCTTCATTTTCTATCTCTATGTTCAAATCGCGGCGGATATGATATCACAACGTGATTTCTTTTTTTATAACTCTTTCCGGTGGCCTCAGTTTGTCTGGTCCACGTGGGTGTATCTAGCTATCCTAGACCGGGAAGATGGATCCTTTAGATCGTGTGGTGTAAGTACCGGGTTTTCAGCACTGGTCCGTTTTGAGTCCTTTTTTTCCTTTGAGGTTATTAAATGAAAAGCATTTCTGGCCTCATAAGAGAGGGGGGGAAAGCATTTGTGTACTTCGTAAGTGATATGCGCAGCCTTTTATCAAGTAGGTGCGGGGGGAAAAAAAGAAAAAGCCGGTTTTAGCTTTGCGGTTAAGCTTGGCATGAGATTTTACGGGGCATTCCGAACTCACGCCGCTTATCTTCGGCTGTAGATGAGCCTAAATATATCGGTCTAAAATGACCAGCCAGCGATCAGTTTTCCCCGACCTGGTGTGGCTCTACAATTCCGTCGATGTTCACTAATAATAGGCTTTGCGGGAAAAAATCACTAAGTATCTTGAAACGGATTTTAAAAAAAGAAAAAAGAAATCATTGCACTATATAATAAGAGGAAACAGTGCATTTCTTGTTGGGATGCAGCTAAATTGCAGTTTTTTTTATAATTAAGGAACGTTTCTTAATTTTAAAACTTTCGCGTTAAGGTGTTGTGTGTTTTCTCTTGAGACGTTGCAGTTACATTTCAAATGAAGTGAAATGAATTAATGTTTATTTGGTAGATGCTACTACCAGTGGTACACATATGGTATGCCTCTCCATGTTTTGGGGTATGTGCCAGTTGTACAGCAGACAGATACAAAATACAGTAGTTACAATCTGACAAGTTGCTTGTTTCCTGCTTTGTTTCAAACCCTCCATGCTGTTATTTGGCTGATTACAAATTTGGCTTCTATTTTATTCATTGGGTATATTAAATAAAGTTAGTAATATTCTTGGAGAGAGAGGTGGTAGTTCTGATAGGGAATTATTTTTTCAACTCTCAAAAGAGGAATCCTGAAGCAGTTGATGTATAGTTGTACTATTTTACTGAGTGAAATGGGGCGAGGAATGAAGAGATGATGTGGTGTGTAGTACCTAGGGCAAGTACTACAACAAACCAAGATAAGATATGCTGTTTTTCATCTTTGCAGTGTGATTATGGAGTAACTTAGATGGAGAGAAGAAAAACATTGCTCAGAAAGGAGAGATTCCATGAATTATATTGCAACTTGGTTTTAATTTTTCAAACACTTAGATTGTCTATTCCAGAGATATAAGCAATGTATGTTGCTTTAAAATAGAAAGCAACAATTAAATTATTGGCAGGCATGGAAAGAATGTGAATAAGCCTTCCATTTTCTTTCTTTCCCTATGCAGAAATAAAAGCTTAGGCTGTGGAGGAGGAATAAAAATATTCAACTTTATTTTGCCCAATTCTTGAGAATGAATTGGAGATTGTAATTTCAGATAATTTCTGTCCAATTGGTAAACGAAATAGTCTCATAGTCAATAACCCAAGGTTGGGTTTTACCCATTTAATGCATACTTATAAAAAGCTTATAAAAATGTAAATAAAAACCTAAACATCCAGACAGGATCAAAAACCCAGCCTTGGCAACCTGGTATGGATCAGGCTAATCTTTCAGACTTCTGGATGCCTCATTTCAGTGGATCATGCTGAGAGGCAGGTAGTCTTTCTCAGATGCATTGGATATCATTTTTTCTTTTCATTCATAGATTCAGTTTGTATCAATAATGTTCTGGTGCTGATTATATCATGTCTGGATTTTTTATAAATTGTCATATTACGATTTTATGATGGGCAGCATTTAGAAGTACTAAATAAAATAATAACATTGTAGATCTTGATTAAATATTTTGTGAAATTTCATTTGTTATTTGTTCGTTTGTTTGTTTGTTTTCATGGCAGAAAGCCTAAAACAAAGAGAGCCAAAAGATTTCTTGAAAAAAGAGAGCCTAAACTGACAGAAAACACCAAAAATGCAATGCTCATAAAAGGAGGAAATGCAAGTTTGACAGTAGCAGAAGTACTCAAAAATATTGTAAGTATGTTTAGAAATTTCTGCAAAAGTAATGGCACTGCTTTGGGAATTGGATCCAGAAAATATACAATGTAAATCTTACATTGGTTCTTAACCTTTTTTTTCACCACCAACTCCCTTTAAATATCTTTTGTGGCCCCAGACCCACAAGACTTAAGACTCAAGATTTAAATTGTTAACATTTCTTCAAGCCTTCACGGACTTCTGTAACTAATTCTTCTGAAGAAGAATTAGTTACAGCATTATTACCAGAATCGGGAACACAATGAAGTAAGAATTCGGTCATTTAAATCTCAGCATTTGATTTTTAATTGTTTGTGTTCTGGTTTTTTGTCTTATTTTCCTTGTAAGACAATAAAAGAGATATGTCCTCTAGTAGTCTTATTTATTTATGGAATTTGTGGGAATGGTAACTTTTGTTACTGATACTGGAATTGTGTTGACTAGAAGTCCAAATCTAGACTGCATGGAGCCTTACACGGGTTATAAAGGAGACCTACACTTTTTCAGTGTTGTCTCTTCATTCCCCCTTCTCTGCCTTCCTAAACATATCTGTATTCACTTAACTTATTTCGATTTCCATCTTGAGGGCTCAAGGACGCTTATCTTTAAGGGTTCCATTATAAGCAGATCCTTGTGTTAGAGCTGGAGGAAGAAAAGTAGGTTTAAAACAAGGAAAGGAAAAGGAAAACAATTTTAAAACATTCCAGAGGAGGATACCTTCCATGAAGCTGAGAGGTCATTTTATCACTCTGTCACGGGGGTGGTATTCACTTACCTTCCCTACAGGTTCACAAATATGTGTGTGTGCACGCGTGCTCCGCTAGCAAGCACCATCTTCACGCATGCGCAAGGCCTTCCACGCATGCACAGAAACTCGAAAACGTGAAAAAAATGTGACATCATGACATCTGCATGGGTGGGTGGGGCATCCTGCAGTCGCCCTTACCGGTTTGCCTGATCTGGATAGAATCGGCTGAATACCACCACTGCTCTGTCAGAAGGACTCCCCAATTTGGCAAGGGTGGGGTGAAAGTGACTTCCAATAGTGAAGTGTCATCTGTTTTAATAAAATCCTCAGGATATGAGAAGGGGACAACAGCGAAGGATACCAGATGTTAACATAATGCTGCTGTTCCATCACCATTGTGGGAAAATGTAATTGATCTGATTCAGATGAAACCTTTGTAGTGAGATGACAGTACTTGTTCCTCAATGTTGCTATTGGAGGTAGACCCAGGGGTGAAATGTTACTACCGGTTCTGTGGGCGTGGCTTGCTGATGGTGGGGTAATGTGACTGGGTGGGAATGGCCAACATTTTTTTTTTACTTTTAAAAACATTTTTTCTACAATCTTTTCGGCTGAAGAGGTTGTAAAAAATGCTTTTAAAAGCCTGTGATGATCAAGCAACTCAGCTGGGATCGCCAGAGGGAAAAAAGCTTTTAAAGGGTTTTAAAAGCATTTTAAAAGGGTTCTGGCAACCAGGCAACTCAGCTGGGATCGCCAGAGGAGCCTTTTAAAAGCTTTTTTTTCAGCCGAAGAGGTTGTAGAAAAAATGCTTTTAAAGGGTTCTGACGATCCCAGCTGAGCAGCATGATCATCAGAGGCTTTTTTTTTTACTTTCAAAAGCATTTTTTTTGGCTGAAGAAAAAATGTTTTTAAAAGTAAAAAAAAAATCCTTTGTTAATCGTGCAGCTCAGCTGCAGCCGGGGGGGGAGGGGGGCACAGGGATTTTTGCTACAGATTCACCGAACCACCCGCTGCCATTGCTACCGGATCAGGTGATCCGGTCCAAACCAGGAGCACTTCACCCCTGTTGAATGGAAATTACTGGAAATCTGTTAGTGAGCTTAAAGCCTGGTGAAGTTCTTTAGGCACTCATTGATTTAGGCTTTATTTGTTCTAAGTTGATGTAAACAAATATATTCCCTTTTATTTGAAACATTTGAAGATTCACATTGTTAAATGTGACTTCTAAACTTAAGTGTTCTTTTCTTATAGTATGCCCTGAAAAAGCCCTTCGCTGTCTTATATAAAAGGTAAGTGATATATTGCTGGTGTATTTTTCTATGGTATTTAAATGTGATACAGATCTACGTGGCATTTGGTATATGTGTGTATATATACTGTATTTCCCCAAAAATAAGACCTAACCGGAAGATAAGCCCTAATGCATTTTTGGCAGCAAAAATTAATATAAGACCCGGTCTTATTTTTGGGGAAACACAGGTATATTGTATATATATGAATGGCACATACATATGCATGTACATTCACACATCATAATAGGATTGTGCAAAACAGTTGAAAGAGGTGTTTTAAAATTGTTAAAACAGCCATATCTCTTACTTTCTTCCAAATGAAGGAAATCCGTATGCAGAAATAACCAGGAACAGTTTCTAAAGCTTCGGAGAAGGTCCAGCTATTTTAACAATTTAAAAAGAAGTATAAAATATGCTTGTTGAATTCTTTGCATAATTTAACTTATATGTATGCGCACACAAACACACACACACAAATACATACTAATATGCATGCACATAATTATACATACATGCACCCTAGTTTATCAACCAGTACAACCTATGAAAAGTAGGTTTTAGGTTCCAAAACCTCTCCCCAAAACTGGGTTGGGTTTATTTGCGAGTATAATGCAGTATGGTATTCATATATTACAGAAATTCAACACTTGAATGTCTAATCAAAATACCAGGAAAATGTACCACCACAGATAAACCAATTATACATAAGAAAATGTTAAGGATTGGCTTATCCACAAGAGGCATACTTTTCATGGTATTTTGGTTTAACGTTTGAGTGTCAGCTTATCGGCAGACCGCAAGTATATGTGGTAGTTGAGGGAGGCAAAAAATATCTATAAAACGCTGCACAATAGAAAGTGTATGTAACCAGGCAAATCATCTGATGTGTACTAGCCTTATCTAATCTAATGCTTTTTAGCTATATACAGAATTTTTATTGGCTCTGCTGACTGAAAAGCTTGGGATCTAATCCACCTGGAGGGTATGTGCCTGGGCCTTCTGTCACAGCACAAATACTTTTCCAAAGAATTGTATAGTACTGAGTGATAGCTCTGTGTTGGAAGCAGTAATAGAAAGAGAACCCCCCATATTTGGAAGCGGTATATCAGAAACTGGAGACAAATTCTTTGCTGATAATTCTTTGCTGTATGAATTGATAAGGTAGTCCTGATGAACAGCATCAAAAATGAATGGCATCGCAGTTCTCAGGTAAGAAAAGCAGCAGCATTTTACTTTAGATCAGTTTGCACATCATACTAAACCATGCTAGAAGAACCATTGGCTTCTTCTAATGGCTACTATCTGCTAACTAGAAAGCTACAGGAGGAAGCATCCATGATTTACTTAGCATATAATATGAACCAAGTAGGGTTTTTTGGGGAGGGTAGGTTTGCGGGTAGGTTAAAGCAGGTATTTACGAGTTTTTAAAAAATCTGTTTCAGAAAGAATATTACAAGGCCCTTTGAAGACCAGTCCTCTCTGGTGAGTATTAGGTTTAGGCTTATGTATGTGAGATAGAAAAATAGATCCAAACACTTTCTGGAATCGTGAAATTTAATTTGGTTATACAACATCCAGTCTGCATTGGCTATCCCCAACATTGTGCTAAATTAGCGCTCTCTTGTCTGATGTCACTAAGAGGGTTTGGATTACAACTCTTCCTTTCTAAGAGAAATGATTGAAATTGAGTTCAAAGCATCTTGAGAGAGGAACTGCTGAAGGAGGTTAGTTACAATGCTGGAAACAAATAGTTGTAAAACAGCCACTGCCTATTGCATATCTTCTGCTACAACTGTTTGAACATTTTGGATTTTTTTTAAAGCTATGATTAACTTGTCATCTGAATCCAGAGCAGTTCTAAATACTAACTATGAGTTGTTTCAAACATGCCAGGATTAATCACAATCTGAATGACATAAATGTTGAATGAATTAAGTGACTCTTTATCTATATACTACTAAAATTCTTGTTGCTGTAACGTTTAACTGGGCAAAATGGTGCGGCATAGGGCAACAATTTCTGAAGGTATCTCACGTGAGCTAACTTAGACAATTTAGCTAAAATCTGGGCCTCCCATGGAATTTGTAAAAGTTATAAAATTGAAAACTTTTATAAAACCTGACATAAAAATTATCACCCAACTGTTTATAATGTAATAAAACATTGTAAAACATTTCCTGTGGTCAACTCCTGATGTTCATGCTACACTGTTCAAAATGGACTATTTTCAAAGCAGATTTATCTGAATATCTCCCAGAATGTTGAAGTCCAGTGAAGGTTATACATTAGAAGCCCTTCCATTGTTTTTCTTTCATGTGTCTGTCTCTATTCAGTCCTGTGGGAAGCTGGCAGGAATCAATTGAAGATTTGGAGGAATCTGATGAGGAAATGCCTCTGAAATGAGATGACCCGGTGGGTCACAGGATATCTAGCTTAAGCTGAAAGCAATGATTTCTAGATTTCCTAAGCTTATGCTCTTTTTCAGTCAAACTGTGATGGTTAGCTTGATATAGCTTGAATTGGGCTATAGAAACAAGTAAAATGAAGTTGCTGTTAGTTACGGTATTTTCTAAGTTCTCTAGTACCTCTAGATGGCTCTGTCGCAGAAAAGATAGCTGATCTTTTGCATTTACCAGCATATGATATTGTTATTATATTTTTATCCAGCTTTTTAAAATATTTACATTTCTATTTAGGTCAACTGAAGAGAGCAAACATGCCCAATATTTCTGCCTCCTATTTTCCCCACAAAAATATTTTCTAAGGCTTAAGAACAGCTTCCAGGCCTTATAGAAACATAATATAGCTTGAGAAAGCAGAATATGTTTTGATTATAAGCTAAAAAATGAGAATATTATTTTTACATATTTTTTTCCTCTGTGGGTTACATTATGGGTGTGGAACAGTTATGAATAAAAAGGAACAATAATCCTATTGTTTTGGTTTATAACTTACCCTGAGGTCAGTGTATTCTCTTGTAAAGACGTTGAGAGAAATTTGTTCTCAGTGTGAAGCTGTCATTACGTTAACCCAGAAAGAACTGGAATGCGATAGAGTTCTGTCAGATTTTGGGGGGGGAACGCAGTATTGGGTGTTTTATAAATAGTATATTGTGATAACACTTTCTATTCAATTAATCTTTCTGAATTTCTGAAAAAAGATAACTGCAAAATCTTGGCTGATTTTTGCTGATTTTGATGCAGAGTACTCGACAGATTACTGATAAAAGAGAATATTTATAGCTCAGAGTGCTCTCTGAGCTCAGTTATTTTCTTGCTGACATTTCATTACTATACTAGGTAGCATTATCAGTTCATTTTACACCCACTGTTCATTTAGTAATTGGTTAGCAACCATTTGCAAATACAACTATAATAAACAGTAGTTTTAAAAAAGCATTTTCCAACCAATGCATGCCTTTATGATGCTACACAACCGGAGTCTTCAGTGTGAAACTGATTTAGGGTCTGGTCAGTTTAGGCTGGGGTGTCAAACACACAGCCTGTGGGCTGCATCCGGCCTGCAATAGGCCATGGAGTTGGCCCTCAGGCCATCCCGGAGACACTGAGGGATCAGCCCCTGCCACCCTGGGACTGGCCGCGCCCATCCAGTTAGGTACGATGACCAGACCGTGCCCACCCTGGCCCCCCAAGGGCAAACAAAATCCCGACGCAGCCAGCAATGGGATCGAGTTTGACACCTCTGATTTAGGCAGCAGATCATTCTTATCAACTAATTAAAGTCACAGTGCTGAACTTGTTAACGTGATGCTAGGGAAAAGCAGCTCAGGAAAAGATAACTTCTCATCCTACAATGGGACAAAAAAACGGGAGAAACCGGTCAGGCACAGAATACTGTATGAGAACTTTATCTGAATGAGACAGCAGCAGCTGGTGTTCTCTGCCGTGTCTCTGTCCCATGTTTGTTTAGCAACCATGTCATTTAATGACCAAGTTGTGAGATCAGAATGTGATTGCTAAACAAGGAGAGGGTGGAAACGGAATTGAGAATTGTAATGGAGTCTTCTCTTTTGGCAAGATTTACAGTGGTGTAATAGCTGCTCGCTCTTCTCAAATTATGCCTTGAAAGCTGGTTTTGTGTTGTTTTCTGCAAAACATTTCAATATATTTAAACCTCCGTGTTCTGTTATTAGGAATTTTTTTCCAAGAAGTCCGATTGTTCTTTGTTCCTGTTTGGATCTCATAGCAAGAAGAGGCCTAATAATTTGACCCTAGGTAATGTGTCTGGGTTTTATTTATATAATTATTGTATATTGGAGAAAGTAGATCAAGAGCCTCTCAGTGTGGGAAAACAAGCCTGTTCTTGTCTTGAGCCAAATAGATGGAATTTAAAGAAAAGGGTCAGCGGAGGAATTGTGGTCAAGGCCACCTGATACAAGCTCATCTCTTACAGGGTTACAACCAGTGCAGATAGGCTTTGATACTTCTGCTTGGCTAACTTTGTCTGGAATCAAAGTTTCTCTATCATGTAACAATAAGCCATAATGTTATTTGTTTGATTAGCTCAATGCGGACTAGGCAAGTATGGTTTGCTCATAGTGTAACTAACTCACTATATACTTTACTTTACTTTACTTTACTTTACTGTCATTGTATTGTACAACAAAATTAAATGCCATCTTCAGTGTACATTATAATTATAAAAATAAAACAAACACATATCCTTCACATTCTATACAATTGAATTGAAAACTGGTATTGCATTAATATTGCACTATACAGTAGAATTCAATACAGTTACTGGTGCCCTGGGATAGAAGCTGTTTTTCAGCCTATTTGTCCTTGTTTTTATTATCCTGTACCGTCTGCCAGATGGTAAAAGTTCAAAAAAAAGGGTGTCCAGGATGAGATATATCTTTAAGAATGTTTTGAACTTTCTTAAGGCAGCGGAAGCTATAGAGTTTTCCAAGGAAGGGAGAGGGCAACCAGTGATCCTCTGGGCAATGACGTTAACCCTCTGGATACTGTTCAGTTGGCAAACCATACACAGATGCAGTAAGTTAAAATACTCTCTATGGTGCAGTGGTAGAAGGTCATCAGCAGTTTTTCATTCAGTTGTTGTTTCTGAGAAGTCTCTGGTAGTATAATCTTTGCTGGGCCCTTTTGACCAGTGCTGCAATGTGAGTGCCCAAGGTCAGGTCCTCTTTTATGATAACACCCAGAAATTTAACACTGGCCACTTGCTCCACTCAGTCTCCATTGATAAGCAAGGGCTGGATTGTCAAGTGAGGAAAAAGAGGGTGTTAGTCTTGTTATGTTAGTTGTCAGGTCTTCTAATACTTTCTAATTTTTAAAGAAAAAACATATGAACGCTATGTTTTCACAGGTATCGTAAAGATGCATGAAGATTTGTATTTGTTAGAAACTTACTATATGTATAAGCCATGTACCATAAAAAGGGGATTGATTTCTAAAATGGAAATGTATTGCATTGTAAAAAGACACGTTTTAATTATCTTTCACTCTTTTTTGGAAGGTCGTATGTATGACTATCATATTCTGGATATGATTGAACTGGGCATTGAGAAGTTTGTTGCCCTCAAAGATATTAAGGTAACATAAGGTATTAAGGTAACATATTCTGAAGTATCACCAGTTCCTTACTGGTGATATTTGTCGGAGGTGTATCTCTTTTCTCTCTGATTGTTGCTTCTAAATTGCTGTTTGATCAATCTTTTAATGTACTAATAAAGGAGAACGTTTGTAGCTCAGAATTGACATCCTTGGTGTTCTCTGAGCTTGCTTGTTTTCTTGCAGATGTTCCTTGCTAGCACTGATGATGTTACCTAATTTTGGTAATGAATCATCTGTAGGAAAACAAGCAAGCTCAGCACCAAGGACCACTTGTAATGTATTTTGATCATATTTATTTATTTGTACCTTTGAGTCAGCATTGATAACTGCCTGGATTAGTCTTTCTTGACAATTTAATTTTGCAGTAAACACGAACGCTTTTAAACTGATATAAACAGAAAAATCGGGGATACTATTTGAAACTCAATGTGACTATAATCTGTGAAAGAGTATATCTTTATCCAGGAAGCTTTTCCCATGGATTGTTCTCACTGGATTCTGCTTTTTAAACTTGGGTGATGTGATTATCAGTGAAGAAGCTGTAGTTTGCTACAGTCCAGGTGGCTTGAAATTGAGTAGTCAAGTCCAGCCAGCTGTGATGGGTTACTGCTTTTGATTGACACCATCAGCTGCTCTACTGGTTCCAAGAATTCCTGGATATTTAAGCTGTTACTTTTGGCTGACGTTCCCAGAGCAGTGTTTACCAGTGGTGCTGTCACCTGATTTAAATAAAAACTTAGAAGATCAAATTGGTTTCAGCAGCTTAAGTCGGCCTATATTGAAACTTATTTTTAACCATATGTAACTATAGGAGCACCTGCTTTGTTTTTAGGCAGTAAATTTACATATCACAGTGCAGTGTCTTAGAACAGAGGTCTCCAACCATGGCAACTTTAAGCCTGGAGGTCTTCAACTCCCAGGATCCCTCAGCCAGCAAAGCTGGCTGGGGAATTCTAGGAGTTGAAGTTCTCCAGGCTTAAAGTTGCCAAGGTTGGAGAACCCTGTCTTAGAAGAAACATCCTTCTAATACAGTGCCTGTCATTTCAGTTTTTATGAGCACATTAAAGAATAGTTTTAAAATGCCTAATTTGTTGGGTTGCTTGTTTAATTGTCTTTTTAAATTTAAATATTTTGCCCACTAAATATGTTGGGTTGTAGTTTCCAGAAATCTCAGTTAGTGCAGAGAACAGCTGGGAGTGTAGTCCCAACATATCCAAAAAAGAAACATCTGAGCTGCCAGTCAACATTGGCAAAGTCTACCCAGCAAGTCTGTTCCTGTTGTAAGTGACCTGGTGATAGGTCTTCTGGGATACTTTTTCTCCTTCTCTTGGTCCTCTGCCAACCATTTTTTTTCTTTAATCTTTTTAATTTTTATAATAGAACAGCAAGTGTCCGGAGGGAACAAAGCCCATGCTGATATTTGCAGGAGATGCTTTTGACATTGATGAGGAACACAGAAGGTTAAAAAGCCTTCTAATTGGTAAGCCATTTGAGTTAACCTGCTAGTGTCATACAGACCTGTTTCTTAAACTTTTTTGCTTTCAGGATCCCTTTCCATTTTTAAAAATGATGGACGACCCCGAAAAAGCTGCTTCTTTTTCTTTTTTGTATGAGTTATATTTATTTATATTTGCCGTATGAAAAATTAAGCTTGCTATTGAATCTTGGAAAAATAATATTAAATCCAGTAGATATTAACATATTTTTCATGAAAAAAACTAATCAAAAGAATAATCAGAAGAGTCACATTATTAGATGTTTGTCAATCTGGTGGCTCATCAGGCTAATGCAGCCTGTTATTAACAGCAACTGCCTGCAATATTGCAGGTTCAAATCCCACCAGGCCCAAGGTTGACTCAGCCTTCCATCCTTTATAAGGTAGGTAAAATGAGGACCCAGATTGTTGGGGGGCAATAAGTTGACTTTGTATATAGTATACAATTGGATGAAGACTATTGCCTGACATAGTGTAAGCAGCCCTGAGTCTTCGGAGAAGGGCGGGATATAAATGCAAATAAAATAAAATAAAATAAATAAATAAAATATCTTCAATATCTGGCAAATCATTTTGTTTTTGCGAACCCCGAAGAGGGTCTTGCGGGATCCCAGGCATCCTTGGACCACCTTTTAAAAACCGACTCTTGCTCTTTTCTGCCCTTTAGATTTTTTCAGAGGCCCCGTTGTGCCCAATATTCGTCTGGCTGGCTTAGAACATATTCTACATTTCACAGCAGTGGATGAAAAGATCTATATGAGAAGTTACAAGTAAGTCTGTGTGATGGTTGGATATGTGCCACAACGTGCAGTCACACACTGACTAGAACTAGAGATGCGGTGTGTTTGTGCATGATTGGATTAGAGCACTGTAGGAGAGGCGTTTTAATGGGAAAAAGTCTAATTTCATCCTTTCAGGTTGGCTTCCCAAGGTATTATCCCACAGATTATAAAGTATTGCATTGTGTGGTACACCTGCTGTCTGTATGAAATGGCTGAAGACCCAATTAAAATGTTACTTAAAATCCTCATCTACTTAGAAGAAACATAATGTTACAGGTATATGAATTGTACTTGGAGATTTTATTTTCAAGCTAAACATGTTGATAAAAACTATGGATTCTCAGCACTAGCAAAGTGCATGTACACATGAAACGCAAAAATCATGATTTCCCCAGAAAACACCCACTAAAGTGCTCTCCCTTTTAACCAGGAGGTACCCTATTGTTTCTACAATATTCCTTGTGGTTCAAACTATCCAGTTGCGATTGGTTTTGTCAGTATTGCCCTCCCACTGTGCTAATATTCATTAACCTTTACTGTGCTAACACAGCTTAATGTCACCTACTTTGCAGTAAAGCCCCACTGTATTCTACTCTTGAAGGTTTATCTAGATTTAATTATCTATTTTGGATTGTTATAGAATAACTGTTAGCTTCATATTGTTATCTTCAGCAATTCAAGGTTTGGAATACAGTGATTGTTGAATACTGATCTCCCTATTTTGCTATCCTTTACATTTACATTTCTGCAAAAGCTGAACATAGACACAAGAGCTGTTTACAAACTGTTACAAACAGGATCAAACTGTTGATCTCAAATTCCCTCTGCTTTGCTATGATATCAGTTCAGGTTTATTGTGACCCACATACATATGTCTTAAGTTTTGTAATATGTTTCGAATATTAGGGCCACTTGTCTTCTGTGAATATAAAACATTACATTACATACTGAGACAAACTTTCAGAATTTTTCATACAACATGGCCATATCTGGAATATCCCGAACTTTGAGAATTCCTTTTGAATCCTGTATAGTATCCAATCATAAAAACTGAGTTTCATGTGACTATGCAACTGTTCAAAGTCTGGGGCGTGAAGTTTTATTATAGTCTCTCTCTCTCTCTCTCTGTGTGTGTGTGTGTGTGTGTGTGTGTGTGTGTCTCATAAGATAAGAGAAGGAGGTTGGAACATAAGATCAGAGTATATGATCACCAGTGTTTATAATCTAATAACATCAGACCTATTTTATTATGCTTGGTTGACTAACCATCTCAGTGGAGAGAATAATGAGAAAATAACAAATCAGACATATGTATCAGTCTGAAGATTTTGGAAACTGCTGCCACTCATAGGCTGCACAGTACAGGAAAATTCCAGTAATTTTTGTTGAAAATTTTTAAATGTTTTAATTAATATCACAGATGTTCTCAAAATTAACTGCAGTTGTCAATCTACTAAGTGTTGATGAGCAGGAATATAATTCAGATGCAATAAGAACAGGATTTCTGATAAGATTATAAAAGGAATTTGCTTTACTTTCAAATGATGAAAGACAAAATACAGAGAAGACATTGTTTACCTTTTATGGGCAGGTACATCTCTTTTCAAACTTAGCCATGTCTGATATTTATTAATACAGCTTTGGTAGAATGTGGCACTGGATGCATCTTTTTAAACAACTGGTATGTGCAGGGGGACTTGGGACTGATGAACCAAGAAGTATATTAATCAGGAATTAATATTAATTAATTTATGTCAAAGTATATTAATTCCAGCTAGCTTCTATTAGGCTACAATTGGTTATTTCTGTGTGTAATTTCAACAAGGATGGAGAAGAAATTACTCAGATATCCTTCAACCAATCCATTTCTATTATGAGATGATCAGGCTACTATTTTGGAAACTGGATTGCACCGAGTCCTTGGTTTTGAAATTAAATATGGATCAAAAATAAACTGATGAACAACTGGATGTCATTCATACTTCTCTATTGCTGTAATAGTAGATGGGGAGAGTATGTATAAATAAAGGGACAGAACTAAATGATGCCAGTGGTAAAATGGGCATATGGTGGTGATGTTAGAGTTTGCAGCAATCCAACCAGCACACAAGTAAAGAATTCAGCAGGATTCATTTATATAAGAAACTCATATATATACAGATCAGTGAACCTAAGCCATGCCCAGGCTCCGAGCCGCCTGGGTCACCAAACAGTCCCCATTGGCTGACCTGTTGCCATGTCTATTCCAATTCATGACCTCTCATACACTGACAGGTGAGGACAGTATCCAGCTATCTTCTAGACACAGCAGAATCATGTTGAACTTTTCTTTTTTCTACCCAGACTTTAGATTTGGAGGCATAAAGGAGGAGAAGAAAGAAAGGAAATCTTGTATGGGTTGCAGGGCAAATATTTGCTTGTCTATCATTGGTTGTAATGTTGCTTTCCAGATGTAGACACTAAAATCTAATTAACCAGTTAGATGTTTCAACTCAAACCCTGGCAATTCATCTTTATCCAAAGCTGACCAATTTTTGATCTTCCTTGTTCTTTTCTCCTCCATTCCTGCTGTTGCCCCTCCCTATTTTTTTCTTTCTCTCTTTTTTATCCAAGCTGCATTGTTGTTGTATTTCTGTTATTTTTTTTCCTGCAATATATACTTTTAATTTATTTTCTATAACCTCTTTAATAATATTTTTGGCACTATTTGATCTCATTAAATTGCTCCCTTTGAAGGTTACTTGTATAGCCCAAAAAAGACATTATAAACGAAGGTTTTACCTCAAAATACTTTTCTGCAAAATAAGCCGAAGTATGTTACCTGTATGGTAAATGAAGCAATATTTTCTATCTAACAAAAGTGTATGGCCATTATTCTGCACAGTGTTTCTCCGGAAAGAATCTATGGCAAAAGGGCTGCTAATATTCCTTTGGGAGGCAAAATTTATGGCATATTGTGGGGTGCTCCTTTCTGCTTAGTCCTGATCCCAAAATCTTTTACACAGTACTTGATTTTAGTAAATATTTCTCCATTGATATTATTAATATAGACCTGATATAGTTTTGCATGTTGGCGTGAGATATTGATATGAACTGCGTAGGAATGATTTGTTCGTCATGCTGAAGTGTCTGGAAGAAGGAAGATGGCTACAAGGATTCAGAATGTCAGATGAATTAATCAAGTTTTTTCCCCCTTGTCCTATTTTCAAGGGTGTTATTGAAAAAGTCTGGTTGTAAAATACCAAGGATTGAACTTGAAGATATGGGACCCTCATTAGATTTGGTGATAAGGAGAACACATTTGGCATCAGATGATCTGTATAAGCTGTCACTAAAACAACCTAAAGCTCTCAAGGTATGTAGACAAGTCTTTATACATTAAGGCCAGGAAAATGTGACCCAAGTGCAGAACTGAAAGTGATACATAACTGAAAATATTTTTTTTCCTATTGGTGGATCAGAACAACTGAACTACAACTCTGTACAGTTATATTTACTTAATTAAACCCACTAATATGTGTTACCCCATTTTTCTGAATGTACTTTAAGGGTTATTTTAGATTACAAATGTCCTTTGAATCTACTTTGGGAATGATTGCTGTTTGTCTTATTTGTAGTCACAATTTATTTTATTGAGGTAGGGATATCGTTGTATGTATGCCCTCTTGATTCCGGGCAACTGCCTGAACTAATCCCTGTGGTTTTGGCAAAGTTTTGGAAGTAGTTTGGCAAAGTTTTGGAAGTAGTTTGCCACTGCTGCCTTCTTAGACTGAAAAAGAATGACTTTGTGTCTAAAGCAGGACTAAAACTTATGGTCTCCCAGTTCTAGCCTGGTGCCTTAACTACACCAAACTGGCTCTCTGTGGATGTGTTTAGATAATATCATAAAGAGCTAACCTGACATGACAGTTAGTCTAATTTTGTAATCCTAAAATCATTGTTTTTGGAGGTTTTGCAAATTAAACAAGTTTTCTCTAACTTGAGTGCTTTCCTCATATGTGGACCATCCTACAGGGCTCCTGATGAGAATTCTGGGAGGGTTTGGCACATTGGAAAGCAATAGAGTTCGGAAGCATTGAATTCAATTTTGTCCTCAACTGAGACTTCAATACAATGGCTTTGTTTCTCCTAAATAATTTAAATTAGTTGAAATAATGAATTAACTAATTAGATTTAAGTTGTAATGGAAGGACATTTTCTATTCTCCAAGTTATTGGATAAGGATTACATTTTGAAGAAATGTCATTCTAGATTGGGTGTTTTCTTGTATTTCTAGCCGAAGAAGAAGAAAAATGTCTCTCATGATGTCTTTGGGACCAAATATGGGCGGATTCACATGCAGAAACAGGACCTGGATAAACTGCAGACAAGAAAAATGAAAGGCTTAAAGAAAAGACCATCTGAAAAGAAAGCTGAAGATGGAGAAGATCCAAAGAAACTAAAGTTGGAATAAGAAGTTTAGCCTGGAAGGAGTATTTGAATTTGACTCCTATCAGTGAAATGCCATATAAACTTAAATCTTACCGTGTAAATTTTGCTATTTTTCCTTTTGCTGAAGATGTTTTTAAACAGTGGCGGATCTTAATAATTTTTTTCTAATCAAGTTTACCTGATCTTTGATATAGATATGTCTGGCCGTTATAGGTGCTTGACCTTCCCATAATCTTTTCCCAATCTTTATCATAAATTATTTAGATTATAAAATGCAGCATTTGTTTATTTTTTCAGGGGTTTGGAGCAGATTTGCTCAAAGTTATATAGAGCCAAAGGCTTGTCTAGAAATGAAGAACAATTTCCAGAATGTTTTGGGCCTATATCCTTTCAACTTGTTGTTGGTCGACTGCTCTGAGTTAAGTCTGTATTTTTATTTATCATCATTACTGTTTACCAATCTGGGTTGTTATCTCTCCATATATGTCTGGATTTCAAGTGCCAGAATTCTGAGCAATAGCCATGCTGGCTGGAAATTCTAAGAGTCAATCCAGAGTTTTGGGGAAACTGGTTTACATAATATATTTGTTTTGCCAATGATAAAATCCAGAGTCCCACCCAGTGGTGAAATTCAATTTTTTTTACTACTGGTTCTGTGGGCGTGGCTTGGCTTGGTGGGTGTGGCAAGAGAAGGATATTGCAAAATCTCCATTCCCAACCCACTCTGGGATCAGCCAGAGGTGGTATTTGCTGCTGCTACTCAAAATTTCCGCTACTGGTTCTCCAGAACCTGCTGGATTTCACCCCTGGTCCCACATTTATATCAAGAACTCATTTCTTTTGACTTAAGAACAACATGAAAAGGAATCACGTTAGAAGCAAGATTTTTCAAGAACTTTAAAATGTGAATGCACATAGAGCTATAAGGTTAGGAACAGCAGGTGACTTCTCCCCCTCTAGCTTAATATTTTTGGATTATAATATGTATTCATGCTTTAGGGAAAAGCAACAAAAGCTGCAGGCGTTGCAAAAAGAAAGAAAGCAAACAGTGTATATGCCTGTAAACAAACTTACCCATCATGCTATGAAATACCTACGCCCAATTAATGTACAGCTAGAAAACAAAAACAAAAAATCTTTGCTTGGTAAGATTTATTTGAGCAGAGTCCAATTTGTTATCAAGATAGCTCCTCAGCTTCTGTATTCATGTCTACATTTCCAACCCACACAATCCAGAGACTCTTCGGCCTACATAGACTATACAAAAAATACCAAGCAAAGCATTCACAGTTTAATAGCTACAAAGAGTAAAACAATACTATCCAAATAGAAAACCGCAAACAATAAAAATAGAAAATAAATGTGGCATGACAATATCAAGAGAAGGTTCTCCACAACAACTCTTGTCATTAAAAACCTCCAAAATATCAAGAGGGAAGAGGCTGCTCCATAGTGACCCAGAAAAGCAGTTACTCCCAGACCTCCCAAAAACATGGGACCTTATATGGCTTTTCTTTCTGTGACCTAATTCAGGGGTCTCCAACCTTGGTCCCTTTAAGACTCGTGGACTTCAACTACCAGAGTCCCTCAGCCAGCTTTGCTTTGCTGGCTGAGGAACTCTGGGAGTTGAAGTCCACGAGTCTTAAAGGGACCAAGGTTGGAGACCCCTGATCTAATTGGTGAATAGGACACAGGGTGAAACGTTATTTTTTACTGAGATCTTCTTTTCAAAGTCTTTTCAGATTTGATGCTGAAACTCTTACAATTTCAATATCCTGTCCATTTGCAATAGACTTTAAATTCAAATGGCTGGTTTTTAATCTTAAAAAAGCTTAAATGGTCCATTAATAATTCCCCATGGTGCTAGTAATTTAGTAGAATACTTGAGATGAAGTGTCTTCATCAAAGTCTGAAACAGCCATGATTCATTTCGATTTAGAATCTTTAGAACATTAGACTCATATGAAGGATGATTCTCACTTAACAAACTAAGGGCCAGAGTCGTTTCTTTTTAATAAAGAAGAATTTATGCTACAATCTAAATTGAGCATCCATCTCATTCTGGAAGTCAGGGGTTCAGGTTGTTTAACAAAAAAAAAAGCAAAATAAAAAGCAGCTCTTTTTAGGTGCCAACAAGGAGCTATAATCAATTGCTTATCCTTTATTTATAATGTGATATATAAGAGTTCATTCATTTCCCCCTTATTAAGGCTTCAAGTGAAAAGTTAAGTTGTTTGTTCAAAATCTTTCCTAAATCTATAATTCATTGTTAAAGATGGGTCTCTCCTTATTTACTTCTTTGAAAATTAGTGTAATTTAATTATTTGGCATACATGTCATAAAAATGAGTAGAAGGTAGTGAGAAATGTGAATACACTTGTCATTTTCTTTTAATCAGTTGCTGCTGGCAATGCTTTAATTATAATTTTTTTTAATTGTTCAAGCTGCCCTGAATAACATAATGTTTGAAATTATTTTGGTTTCCACTTGACAGCACACTATTGAATAAGCTGCTTTTTGTGATGTATGTTGGAGTGATTACTTTCTTCCATTCTTCAGTTTCTTAAAAAAATGTTTGATGCACTGATAAAGAGGCCACATATGGATAATAAGTTTTTATGAGCAGCATTAGATATGTTTGGTTAATGAAGTCAAATGGAACAGATGTGCTTATGATGAAAAAGTTGAATTTAAATATATTATTTAAATACACAGTTAGATTTTCTACCTTGATTTAAAACCAAAATGAAGAAAAGGCAAATTTTATTAAAACTAATTTGTCCATTTAAAATTATACATAATTTTTAAACAGTCAATAATTTAACATAGACACATAAAGGAAGTAACTCTTTAAAAAGCTAACTAGTTGCAAAACTAGCATTTTTCCTACCCAATTTGCTGCTCCTTGTTGATATGCATTGTGGATATACATCATAAATGTCTTCTGATTCACATACTGTATTACTCCACAAAATAGGTTCTTTGGCTAAACATATTGCATGAATGTGTTCATTATGTTTTGTCATGATTTATGGTTTAGCGTGATATCAACATTAAGCATTGATGTGTGTATGAGACTGCAATGGAGTAATTTTTAAAAGAATTCACGTTAAAGGAAATGGTATTACTTTCACACTAAATAGATTTCCGCCCTCTGTTAAAGTTGCTTCAATGTTTAATATCGCTGAATTACACAGGGAGTATTTTTTTATATGGAAGGAGATTATCTTCTAACCTAAATGGTTGAAGTCAGAAAAACCAATTATAGTGAGATGATGATACAAATTCTTAGGTTGGGGGGGCATGGAAATCAGTAGTGGGCAGCATTTACAAATGAGCTGCAACCTAATATTGATTTTAAATTAATCAGAGAGAAAATGCTATGAAAATGGAAAAGCATCAGTGTTGTTGGGAACATAAGTGGAATCCAGTCATATCTCAGAAGCAAGTTTACTGTATTATTTAGTTTTACCATATAACTGTCATATATATGTTTAATAACTGTTTTAATTCATTTATAAATGCGTGTGTATGTAAGAGAGAGAGCATTTTGTGTCAAGTATTTGTATGAAAGTAGGAATGAACCTGTATCAGAGGTGCAGTATTTGAAAGGCATTCAAAATAGGATGTAGAGGCAGAATGACTTGTTCTAGGAGATTTCAATTTTTGCAGCATGTGTAAAACTACTAGAATAAAGATTTTTAGGAAGATTTAGCAATAATGATAGAACAAGAGATGGTTCTCAAAACACGAAATCTGCAGAACTCTTGAGTTTCCATGTGAACTGGATGATGTGATAGCACTTAGGTGGAAAAGTACTAGGAAGTATGAGAAGAGTAGCAAGCTGAAACTGGCCAAGCTTGTCAGAAATTATAAAAATAGATGGGAACAGCATGTACCCTGTTTGGGGCCCTCATAGCTTAAAAGCACCTTTTTGCTTGTAGCTGCTGCTGCATAGTTTATAAGATCCATAGACCTGTGCAGTAGAAATATTATTGTAATGTAATAATTGATCTTATTTTCACTATCTGTGTTTTTTGTTATGGCAAAGTTGTGCGTATGTGTGCATGTGTGTCTTTCCCATCCTATCTTCCCATTGCAACCCAATCACAACAATGGATTAACAATTTGTTTGTGTTAATCTATTTTGAGCTGAACAGCCTCACGGTACGAGGGAGTAAGTAACTTTGGCTTGGTACATGCACCACGTTAAATAGTGATTTATTTGATTTTGGCTCAGTGTGTTGTATGAGTGCACCCATTGTGTCTTGTATGGCATGGGTTGTGGCTTTGTACTATATGTGATGTCAGACTTTGGTTTTCATCAACAAACAGTAATCAATCTGACCCTAATGTATTACAATATGCTTTCACAAGGTTCCACTAATTTCCTTCACTTGGTCCAAGTGTTCCCGTAAGATTTTTAGCTTTAGAATGTTTGCTCAAAACCATGTAATCCAGTTACCGGGAATGAGTTGAGTTTTTGTTTTCTTGCTTTCCCTTGTGGTTGACTAGCATGGAGGATTTGTTTGGCAAATACAGTATATTGTCCTATACAGCAGTTCTGTAGTTTAGATACGAGCAACTCTAGATCCAGCCCCATGACCGGTTTCTTAAAGCAAGAGCTGAGTGGGATTTTAGAAAATGATTAGTTCTGTAGATGAATATATACCTGAAAATAGAAGTAGGCCAAAATCCAGAGAATGGGAAGAAAGGACTGTTTATTCAAAGAAATGTAATTGTGCAGCTGAAATACTTACCCTGTGATCTTTGCTAATAGCTACAGAAAGCAACTTTTTGGTCCAAAACATTGTTTGGAATATAAAGGGCAATGAAGCTGTTGCCAGCAGGATAGGACTTGTTCAACTTATGCCTCAACTTACTGTTGCTTTGGAGCACAAGGGGGAAGTCTGAAAGCCCTCTCTGTAGCAACAGATCTGATTTGTAATCTATCCAATTGAGTGAACCAGTCAGCAAAGAGAAATACTTATTGTTGTTGTTGTTTTAGAAAAAAGGTGCAATTTAATTCAACAATCATAAATATGTTATTTAATTCAACAATATATATTTAATTCAACAAATTAATTTAACAAATATAAAATATTGCATATATATTTTGTTGCACGCACAAACCCAAATGACGTCTTGAAGCCTCTTCAAATTAAGAATGGTAATTTAGAACAGGGCAGAAGAGAGAAATTGGCATATATCTGAGGATTAACTGTATTAATTCCTTGTCATCTTTTTTTCCTGTACAGTCTTTATTTTCCCTGGCCTTATCTATTTGTTGCCTGCCTACCTGCCATTGAAAGTCCATGGCAGCCCTCTGACTGCCCATCATATTAAAAACTTTGCACTGCAGATCTGCAAATAGGAATCTCTAGAGAATTGTGGGTGGATGAAGTATAATGAGAAAAGCTTTTTCACTGCCTTCCTCTACTTTTGTATTGTTACTATATAATGTAGCTTTAAGTTGTAGACCTGGAGAAGATCCTGGGCAAAAATCAGAGGCAGAACTTCTATCTCCCTGAGAACCTGGACTTAAATTCAAGGATAAAGTTGACAAGCTGTGTACTCTTTATTATACTGTCTTACTGTTGCAGAAGAATCAGGTCCTTCAGTTTTGTTGAACTGAAAGTGGTTATGGAGCTTTTTAGAGTGAAAAGAAGCAACAACAACAAAAAAAGTCATTTGTGTGGTTTTGAGACCTGACCTACTGTGGGTTTATTTGTGCTGTGTTTTGTTACCCTGGAAAATCTGCATGTCTACTTGCTCTGTAGCACTTTTAGAAGTTTTAAGTTTAGAAATTGTGTCTGACTGATGCTATCTTATCTGGCCAGGCTGGGGTTGGCCCCTACCATTATAACTCTTCACACTTCTGCCTTCCATTCTCATCTTCAATATCTATATGCACACAAAAGTATAAATTAATAACATATTTTCAGCTTCCATCATCAGACAGAATTGGGGGGTAGTCCAGTTTGATACCCATGCACACATTGGATGTATCTCTCTGAACCCCTTATCAATAGTACCTGGGGATTCAAATATTGTAAAACAGATATAAGGAAAATACCAGCAATATGAAACAGTATTTTGAGAATTCTGAAGAAGTGCAAACACATCGGTCTCTAAAATGAGTTTTTTGTTAAAGGCTGTAAGGACCTTAATTGGAACTGAAATAATGGTTGATACAATATATGTGGAATATATTTCTTATACATCTCTGTTTGCACTTGATAGTGTCTGTGGTATGTTAAATAATCACAGAGGCATTATATGTACTGTGTGCATCCAAACATTCAGTATGTTGCAGCTGAAGATCAGTGGAAATAATAATGCACAGCAAGATTATTGGGGTGAGGGACTGTAATAGTAATAAAGGAAAGGAAACCCTTTGTTGAATGAAATACAGTATATCTGCAGGAATGTTTTTCTGCTGCCTTAAATGTTTATCTCTTTAAAAAAAATATAAAATTGCAGCTGGTGAAAAAGGCACAGATAGACGTGTAGAAGAATGCAGTTTTGTCTGTACATTTCTAAAAATATATTTTTAAAGCTAGGAAAAAAGCAGTCTTCTAAAATGTAGCAACAGCACTTAGAATTATATACCACTTCAGAGCGCTTGACAGCCCTCTCTAAGCATTTTACAGAGTCAGCATATCACCCCCAACTATCTGGATCTTCATTCTACCCACCTTGGAAGGATGGAATCCCGAATCAAACTTGATCCGGTTAGGATCGAACTGCCAAATTGCTGGCAGTCGGCAAACAGCAGAATCAGCCTGCAATACTTTAACTCAAAACACCACCACCATCGCTTTTTCTTTTTCATCATGATTAAGTGCTTCCTTGTAAAGCTCTGTCAGGAAATCTTCCTGAGAGAATTTAGAAGAAATAGCTTTAAATTATAAAATCAAGATACAGAAGACATAAAGGGAAAATGGAATTGTTCCAAATTACACAATATGGTTAAGGCCTGAATTCCTGTGGCCTGTGACGCATTAACTTGTAATGCGTCTTCAGCAGAAAACGAGAAAATATCCCAAATTTAGTAGTGACTCTAAAAGCTGACTGGTTTTAAACCCTTATTCTGAACTTGTCATTTTATTTCAGACGCTGATAAGCAAAACTAATCTTTTGAAAAAGTCCCATGTAAGTTGCTCAATTCAGTATACACACACAAACTGACCGGAATAAAATGTTATACAATCATATAACAATACAAGGACAATTGTAAATTTAAAAAAATGAGGCTTAAAAAAATACAGTAAGATACGCAATTTTAATAAGGCAATTAAATGATTAATTAGAAAACCAGAATAGTAAAATTACCTATTTAAAGGATAGACCCCATTATAATGCTAAAATCCATGGGGAAAATGTACTGTATGATCAGTGCCATGCAATAATGTCGTATATACTTTTTCATAAATGTTTATTACATGAAAATATTTGGATTTCTGAGAAATATTCCTAATACACATTATGAAAACACATGACAAATAATTAGAGGGCGATGTTTTTTGTTGTTTCCACTCACATGTTTGCAGTGGCATGCCTTTGATTACACTCTCATTCCATATTATTCAACTGAATCATAAAGTGCATCTCAGTAACAATATTTCTAATCCCCTCTCCACCCTTCAACCTGACAGGGTTATCTCTGCAGATAATTCCAAATGTTTTGATTTACCCAGTAAATTAAAACTGTTGATTCAGGATTGTTGTCTTCAGTCATTTTGCTTTGGCTACTGGGAAATGTTTCAAATGCATTCCTTCGCTTAGTTCTTCACAAGAATTTGCTGTTCCTGTCACATGACCTCATTGCTGCTACTCCCTTATTTCAGAATGGATGTCAAGTCAATCAGGAGGCCCGAGTTGTTGTTTTTTTTAATTTGACCTACTTTTTAGCTCTAAATCTCTTCAGATTTTTGTTTGGGTTGTCTACCGAAATGAGGTAGTTATTGTCTCAAGATAGCCAATCATGTCAAATGTTTATATCTGCCATTGAAAGAGAAGTGCATCCTAATATGGTCATTTAAAATAAAATATTTATTCAATGCACATAGCTGCCCATCTCAAATTATCTCAAACAATAACAAAAATAAAGAGGCAGTCGGCTGCTGAAACAGCAACAACGAAACAACCACTAATACAAAAGTAGTCCTTGTTTAGTGATTGCAAATGGTTCTGGTGAAGTGGTCACTAAGTGAACTGTGTGACGGGGAGAAAGTTTGCTGGTTGCTGTTGTCTCATTCAGATAACTTTTTCTCATACAGGATCCTGTGCCTGATCCATTCCTCTCTCTTTTCATCCCTTCACCGGATGGAGAGATTGCCTAAAGAAGCTATCTCTTCTGAGTTGGTTTTCTTCACAACACGAAGTCTCTAAAATCTCTGAAAAGTGCTAACTTCAAGTTAACAAGCTTAGTTTTCTGACTTTAATTAGTTAATTTAGAACCCTTTGTTGCCTGAAACTGACAACGGTGAAGGCTTTTTTTTCTTGTAAATGTGTACGTTGGTTGAAAAATGATTTTTATTACTATTTGCTATCATCTTTGCAGATGGTCACTATCTGAGGCAATTGTTAAACCAGGACTACATATACCATACAAAGTATGAGCCTACCATACAGGCTCTAGAAAACACTCCAACCCCCAAGCCTGGGAATACAGCTATGTCTTCAAAACCTTGCAAAAGGCCAAGAGTATCAGGGACAACATGATTTCTGAAGAGGAATGATGTTCCATAAAGAGGTGCTGCAAAAGGCTTTCTTCCTGATTCCCACCAAGTGGCCTTTCCTAGCATGGACTCATAATATTTCTTAATTGGCCTTCCACAGGGGCCTGGGTTATCTTGAAAAGGGTCACTGAATAACTCTGGATGCAGCAGAGGGAGAGAAATAGCAATAGCACCCCATAGTGCTTTACAGCACTCTCTTAAGTGGTTTACAGAGTCAGCATATCCCCCACCCTTGATAATCTGGGTCCTCATTTTACTGACTTTGGAAGGATGGAAGGCTGAGTCAATCTTCAGCTGGTCAGAATTGAACTCCTGGCGGTGAGCAGATACTGCATTACTGCATTCTAACCACTCCGCCACTACAGATATTTTGTTTCCTTTATTACCCAGTATGGAATTGTGGTTCTATGTCCAAGCTGGGCTCAGTCCTTGTCCTCCAGTGGTGCTGTAGGCATCTTTCAGCTGTTGGCTCCCTCAACTCCTCAGTAATCCTTGGGGGGGGTGTCTGAGGGAAAAGAATGGGTATAATCCAATCCAAAACCCTCACAATCAACTCATTCCAGCAGCAACCAATCCTTGGTCAGAATGTAGACCAGATAGATCTTCACAGACAATCCCAATCTCCTCTAGAACCCTACAGTATATCGGTCCTCTGGATTGTATCAATCAAATAGTTCCAGTCTCACCAGTGGGGGAGAGCATCAGAAAACTCCAAGGTCAAGAAAAACAATCTGACTATGACAGAGGAAATAGCAGTCTCCCCCTACTGTAGATCACACTGCCTTTACTCCAAGAAAAAAACTAAATCTAACATTGTTATATGTCAGACTATCAGGCCCTTGGTGGCGATGAATCATCTCTGACTCTGTCCACAAGCAAAGCAAGGGCAATGAGCCTAGGAAACTCCACTGCCAATGGGGCCACTGTTGCAATAGTAATCGCCTAACCGACCAACAGAGCCCAACCTAACAAATAGGGTCTTGCAACCAACTACCTGTGAAATTATGCCTTTGATACCACCAGAGCATCTTGGACAACATAGCCATCCTCTATCCTTGCCCTGAGTTCTCAGTTGATGCGACACCTGAATCTTGGGTGGGCATATCTCCAGGTCTTAATGCAAAGCTGTACACTAAAAATCACCATTCCCAATTTGGAGTCTTGGTGTCTTCAAAGATACTGCAATTCCATTTGCATAACTTTAGCTAACATTGAGGAGGCTGGTGTAGAACCAAACCACAAACATTCCTTGCTTTATTGTAATTTTCTTAGCATAATTCCCAAGCCTTCATTTGGTAACACTAATTTCCAATGAAAAAACAATATATTCTGATAGTAAAATATCCAATAATCCTGCAAAAGAAATTTCATTCTCAGAAGGCAGTATTGTTACTCTTTCTCCAAACTCCTAAAGTAAGGTTAATATGCGCTGAAACAACAAATTACCAGTAGTAATACCAGTAGTCTATACAAGGAATACTTTATTCCATGGTGGAGAATGTTTACACTTTTTAAAAAATGCTAAAAAGGTGTCAGAATATTAAGTTTGGTCTTTGCCTTGACTTCACCCTGCCATTTGGTTTGCTTCATTAGAATATGTGGGTCATTCTATTTTTCTATCAGAAGTGGCCCTATCAACTGAGATACCTAGAAACTTAAAAAAAAAATCCTTAAAAGTATCCAAGGAATCAACATTTATTGAAAGAATGCAAGATATAATTTATTGCAAGCATTAACTTGATCTCTAGAGTCTATATACAATTCTTGTCCTTTTAGTTTTTCAGCAACTGGACATTTTTTCATATCACAGAGTTTGCCTGAGAATAAAATGGTCACACAAATCTACATTATGCAATATCCATTAGAGAGCACAACTAGAACAATTTAAAGAAACGGTCATGAGGAAGAATGAAAATAGGGAAGAGGTTAACAGGCATAAATACACAATCTCCTTTTGATCCAATGAGTTTTAGAAGTATTAGGTTGACATTAGGAGTATTTCCTGTAGGTTGAGGTGAGTACATAAAATATACCCATGTTTATTTGAACGTGGTGAACCTTGCTTCGTTTATCTTACGCATGAAACAGATCCAGTAGACCGTGTTGGGCACAGTCCAGACAAAATATAAAATACTTCTAATTAAATCTTTGATTTCGGTGATCAAGAGTTTAGCACCTGTTCTGTTGCTGGGTGAAATTGACAAGTTCTAAAACTACTTAAGCTGATTTGGCAGGGCCACAAAGATTGTTTGGAAATGTATCCTTGAAAATAAACATCAATACTATACGGATATTGAATTGAACATGATTTTCTGAATGATTTTTCTTACCACATCCTTGCTCAATAAATAGATCAGAGATTAATACTGCAGTTTGCTTGAAGATCCTCAGGCTGTCTTTGGAACAAAAACAAGCTGATGGCAGGAAGAAGTTGGGCTTGCATCATTCACTTGTGACTCAGCTCCATAACAGTTTAAGCAAGGCAAAACAAGAACATGAGTTGAAGAAAACCTCTTGTTCTTTCTCTTGGAAGGAAGTGTGGCTTTCTTCCTGCAGCATATGAACCCTAGTAACATCGAATGCCTTCCAAGAAAGCAGTTCAAATCCTTAAATGTATTTCTTTTAAAATAATTCCTTTATTTTTACATTTGCAGCTCTGGAAATTTTGACCTTTCACATGTGTCGTACAGGGTAGAAGAGAGCAGCTATATACACATTTGTCTCCCTCTTATTTCAAGCCGATTGTGATGTTCCAGAATGGATTGGACAAAAGAGCCCACCTACTATCAGGCAGAGAAAAATGCCTGGAAGATAATCCTTGATTCTTCAGCTTGAGCCCTCCCAGCCTTTTCCGTTTCTAAGAGGTGAGATCTGTGTGCGTGGCATGTAACCATACCTGAAGTAGTAGCCATCTGCCTCTGGATGAAGGGAGTCTGGCAAGAAGAAAGCAAATTGCAGATCTTTCAATGCACCATAGTTGCTATTTTGTCATGTCACTCTTTGTAGTTAGTCTGTGCAATGTTCTTGCAGCAACTAATGAGATGGTCCAGTGTTTCTTTGACTTCTTGCATAGGCGGGGCTTACTATCTGTTGCTGTCTTCTCAATTCTAGCTTTGTATGCATTTGTTCTTAAGGCTTGGTCTTGTGCAGCCAGAATTAGCCCCTCTGTCTCTTTCTTCAACTTTCCTCCTCTTAGCCATTGCCAGGTCTTATTATCATTATCATAACTATTATTGCAAGGTCAGCTGGATTTGCCTGTCACAATGAATCATGTAATATGATTCCCAAACAGCAGTATCTGGAATCAATGAATATACTAATCCCAAATAAGGTAGATCAGTTAATGGCTTAATGTGATGTATGAATACCATCTTTGACTCTCCAGATATCTGCACCCCCAAGTGTCTTATAGAGAATGGGAGATTTCTTGAGTAGTTTGGAAGTGAGGGTCAGTGTGGGGAAGAATTGATTGTGTTATGGGATATAGGTTCTCTATTCCAAACCATTTTAATTCTTTTTAAAATAATTCCTTTATTTTTACATTTGCAGCTCTGGAAATTTTGACCTTTCACATGTGTCGTACAGGGTAGAAGAGAGCAGCTATATACACATTTGTCTCCCTCTTATTTCAAGCCGATTGTGATGTTCCAGAATGGATTGGACAAAAGAGCCCACCTACTATCAGGCAGAGAAAAATGCCTGGAAGATAATCCTTGATTCTTCAGCTTGAGCCCTCCCAGCCTTTTCCGTTTCTAAGAGGTGAGATCTGTGTGCGTGGCATGTAACCATACCTGAAGTAGTAGCCATCTGCCTCTGGATGAAGGGAGTCTGGCAAGAAGAAAGCAAATTGCAGATCTTTCAATGCACCATAGTTGCTATTTTGTCATGTCACTCTTTGTAGTTAGTCTGTGCAATGTTCTTGCAGCAACTAATGAGATGGTCCAGTGTTTCTTTGACTTCTTGCATAGGCGGGGCTTACTATCTGTTGCTGTCTTCTCAATTCTAGCTTTGTATGCATTTGTTCTTAAGGCTTGGTCTTGTGCAGCCAGAATTAGCCCCTCTGTCTCTTTCTTCAACTTTCCTCCTCTTAGCCATTGCCAGGTCTTATTATCATTATCATAACTATTATTGCAAGGTCAGCTGGATTTGCCTGTCACAATGAATCATGTAATATGATTCCCAAACAGCAGTATCTGGAATCAATGAATATACTAATCCCAAATAAGGTAGATCAGTTAATGGCTTAATGTGATGTATGAATACCATCTTTGACTCTCCAGATATCTGCACCCCCAAGTGTCTTATAGAGAATGGGAGATTTCTTGAGTAGTTTGGAAGTGAGGGTCAGTGTGGGGAAGAATTGATTGTGTTATGGGATATAGGTTCTCTATTCCAAACCATTTTAATTCTTTTTTTAAACCTGTACAAAGGAGGAGGAGGATTCAAAAGTACTGGCAAAAAAAGGAAGCAAGGGGGGAAAAAATCTTTGTAAGTATCATAAAGAACAAACATCTCTTAATAATCATGTGGCGTTTTTCATTTGAATTACCTGTATTTTTTTATTCAGCTGGGTAATTAATTGGAATTAATTTATTTGGCTTAGAAGGTTTACTTTAACAGCTTTTACCAAGTTGAGAAAGGGCAGTACGGAAATGTTTTCTACATGTTGATTTTACAGACTCAGCTTGAGAACTGAAACTTTAGATGTATTTCTTGCTCATGCAGCAATAAAGATTTTGCAAACACTGTAGCCTGCAGCCCTGTTAATCATACACCAGACTGGATAGATACTAACAGAGCAAAAAAAAACCTTAAATGCAAAGGAAAAAAAGGTTATTATACTCAATACAAGGAGCAGGAAAAGCAGACGTATTGTCAGGTACAAATATTTGTATTGGCACTGACTGCATTGCCAACATTTTCTGATGGGATGAAGCAATCTGTTGATGCATTTGCTCCACACTGAATGCTATCATTCTGTCTATAGAATGAAAGCATCCTACCTGTCACCACAAAATTTGCAGAAGGACCTTAAGTACAGAATTTGGGTTGGTTGGATGTAATCTTTGTCATTAGTGAGGTGGAAGAATCTCATTTCAAACCCTAAATGTTTAATGATTAAGTCCTTTTTCATGTGTTGATGGGGCCATCAGTAAATCTGATCAACAACAATAGGTAGATCATTATTCATTATTCATTATAATATCAAAATAATTCATTATTTTGTCAACCATGGTTTGTTGAGCAAGCCATAGTGTCTGGATTCTCACAGCACAGTAAAGTAATACCCAGCAAACCAGTAGTGGGTTTCAATTTTTTTTACTACCGGTTCTGTAGGCATGGCTTGGTGGGTGTGGCATGGCTTGGTGGGCATGGCTTGGGCATGGCAGGTGAAGGTTACTGCAAAATCCCCATTTCCTCCCCATCAGCTGGGACTTGGGAGGCAGAGAATAGATGGGGGTGGGGGCCAGTCAGAATTTTTACTACCGGTTCTAAGAACTACTCAAAATTTCCGCTACCGGTTCTCTAGAACTGGTCAGAACCTGCTGAAACCCACCTCTGCAGCAAACCCCGTCATCCCTTCAACTCTGTAAAAATACAGTTAGTGGTTGGATGAGAGATTTAATAGGATAACAGGATAACAGAGTTGGAAGGCATCTTGGAGGTCTTCTAGTCTAACCCCCTCCTCAAACAGGAGACCCTACAGTATACCAAAGGCACCGTGTAGAAATAATAAATAATAATGTGCTAGATTTTAGAATTGGTGATATGCACTTGCATTTGACATTTTGTTAGCTGTGCAGCTTATTGAACCAATATGATACGTGCAAACCAGCTTCATATTGTTCCCAAAGTTATAGGCATGCACTTTCCTTCCAGATGTTGTTTGTTCTTATGTTCTAAATTGACATTCAGCTTTAAAAGCCAGGAACCTGTTCATTTACCCAATTATATATTTATATACTCACACATGCTTACAAATATAATCACCTGTGTTCTTATTCATTGATATTAACATATTTATTTTTAGCCAAATGCATTTCCTTTGCCTCAAACTGTCTTAACAGGAGGAGCCCGGCCATTGATTAATAGCAAAGTGGATCTAACAGAGAGGCATAAATTAATTCTATTTTGGGAAATGCCATGTGTCTTGGATTGTCGTTTCCCTTGAATAATTGTTTGAGTTTTGGGTATTGAATGTTATTTTTCACCTAGGTTGAATTAGAATGGAATATTACAGGCATTGTAGCAATGACATTTAAAATCTGGAAATAATGCTTTGAAGAGTAAGAACAATGAGTGTTGATATATTACATACGTCCTAGTTGAAGTGATCTAGGGCACTAATATATTGGTTTACTGTAAAGTCTTTAGATGAGAGATCCTAATTTCCATAGACTAGCCTAAGTATGCTATATTCAAAACTTGAGCTTTGGTTTTGCTTGTGGAATACTGGCCAAAATATACTAGAACTAACTAGTACTATTCTTATCTTGAGCAGGAACAATGGCATGGAAATAGCTACATCTGGTAATCCAATATTTGCTTGCTTTATGGTAATAAAAAGTTATATATGAAAATCCTGATTGACATGCCTTTGCCATGGCAGACAGCAGAGGTCAACATTCATGAGTGTGCATGATAGCCATAACATCTGACTTCATAATTTGCACTTGTAAGAGAAGAAAAATGATAAATAGCATGAGTTTAAAAATTGGAAAATGAATATGTGTGCCTGAAGCTAAAATAAAGAATAAGAATATAATAGACTTGAGCAAATGTAATCTAATTTTCTGAATACATATAGGGAAGGTGTATGTTTCACTGTGAACATAAGGGCTAACATTAATATCAGAAAGTAATGAAATAATGTCATCTAAGCTGGGGTCTCCAACCTTGGTCCCTTTAAGACTTGTGGACTTCAACTCCCAGAGTTCCTCAGCCAGCTTTGCTGGCTGAGGTACTCTGGGAGTTGAAGTCTACAAGTCTTAAAGGGACCAAGGTTGGAGACCCGTGCTGTAGTTGGTGTGTATAAAAATAACACTCCCTAGGTGGATGATAGCTGCAAAAATAGTCACAAAGAGTTAAATGAGATTACGATTAAAAGGTGGAGAGAAAGTTATTTTGATGGAAATAAATATTGTTTTGAAAGTGAGTAAAGATATTAAAAAGGAGCTTCTATCAAAGTGAGTGGAATTAAAAATAAAAGAGATGCAAGTGGATTGAAATGAAACTAAAGTGAGAGAAATTTAAATGTACATGAAAAAGATAATACATTTTTAAAAATTAAATTAATACTATAAATTTATTTATTTTATTTTTATTTTTTATTTTATTTACATTTATACCCCACCCTTCTCCGAAGACTCAGGGCGGCTTACGCTATGTTAAGCAATAGTCTTCATCCTATTTGTATATTATATACAAAGTCAACTTATTGCCCCCAACAATCTGGGTCCTCATTTTACCTACCTTATAAAGGATGGAAGGCTGAGTCAACCTTGGGCCTGGTGGGACTTGAACCTGCAGTAGTTGCAGGCAGCTGTTGTTAATAACAGACTGTTTAGCAGAAAAAAAATGATGAAAAGGAAGTAATCAATTCTGTTAGAATGGTTAAAGAAAAAAAAGGTAAGTCTATAGGATTAGTATATTATAATAGGTGCTGTATATTATATTATAGTTTTTTTAATATAATTATATGAGTATATTAGATAATCCTACAAGGCTATAGGATTAGTATATTAGTGTAATTGTGTAAATGGCAAAACATAGATATGGTTTGTTTGCCAAATGGCTGCTAAAAGCACATGATTTTTTGTTCCTGATGGAAGAAGGATGATGTTGACAACTAATACAGAAGGAGTTAAGAAAAGTACAGTACATGCAAAATTTACAAGGGATTAGTTTGTTCAGCATTCCTGGTAAGAGCTTGGCAGAATTCAACTTACCTACCTTCATCCTTTGGGGACACATATGCAGGTGAGGAAAACTTAAATGAATTACAGCATACACTAGATGAATTGTGTGATGTAATAGAGATTATAGAGCACAGTTGCAGTATTTAATAAGGAAGACATAGTGCTTTATGTAATGGATGCTGAATGAATACAAAAAAGAGCAATCGTATGGAGAGCCAGTTTGGTCTAGTGGTTAAGGCATGATTTTATGAGTTATACTCAGGTCATGCCGAAGGCAGCGAAGTTCTAAATTTTCTAAACCCAGGATTTCAAGTCTGGTGGCATAAGATATTTTGTTGTGATCAGAGGAATGGAGAACTCTTCTTGTAAAATATTTCTGGACACAATCAATTGTATTAATGTCTGAAATGTGGTATGGGTTCCAGATAGGCGAGCTGTATTCAAGAATTGGCCTAGCAAATGTTTTGTATGCTCTGGTTAGCAGTGTAATCTTTCTGGAGAAGAAGCTATACAAGATTAAGTTTACAACTCTTAAAGCCTTTTTGGCGATGTAGTTGCAGTGGCTTTGGCACTTAGATCGTTTGATATGCAAACTCCAAGGTCTTTGACGGGGTGAGGGTCATCTACAAGGTAATGTCCATCGAGCTTCTATTTAGTGTTCTGATTCTTTTTTCCAATGTGTAAGACAGAGCATTTGCTGGTTGAGACTTGGAGTTGCCAAATTTTTGACCATTCCGACACAAAGTCAAGGTCTTTTTGAAGGGTAGCTGCATTGTTGGTAGTGTTAAATAGTTTAACATCATCAGCAAAGAGAACATAATTACTTATAATATGGTCACAGAGGTCGTTAATGTATAATATAAAGAGTGTTGGTCCTAGAATGCTGCCTTGGGGGACACTGCTATTGACAGGAGCAGGATTTGGTAGGGCACTGCCTATTTTGACTACTTGTTGTTTGTTTGACAGGAACGCTGTTATCCAATTATGGAGGGGTCTGGAGATGCTGTAGGATTTTAGTTTTATTAGAAGTTTGTCATGTACCACTGAGAGCTTTACAGAAGTCTATGTAAATTGCATCTATTGCTTTGCCCTGATCAAGATTTGTAGTCCATATGTTTTTGCAGTGAAGAAGTTGTAAATTACAGGATAATTTTTTTCTGAAACCAAATTGTTTATTAGAGAGTAGGTTGTTTGTTTCAAGGTGGAGTGTGATGGATTGGCATACAAAGTCCATAAAAACCTAAAGCAGACAGTCCAGGCTAAAACGATCTAAAAATGGCACAAATCACACAAAACAAAGTAATCCCCCCCGCAAAAATATAACAATACATTAAACCAGGCCTTAGAATTGCCAAGGGTTAGACACAACTGAATGGATAACATCATCATCATCATATTATTATTTATACCAATAATACTAAGACCTCACAGTTTGCTGGGATTCTCAATTTTGTTTATCACCTCCAATACATTTATTTTTAAAAAAAAATATATTTTTATTACGATTTTCTTTTTTCATAACAATTGTACATATTCAACAGAACTGTGACATTATTGTATATTTCGGATCTACCTTCTATATAATTTCTATATACATTATATACAACTAATCATCAATAGCCATATATATATATATATATATTTCTATTTCTATTTCTATTTCTATTTCTATTGATTGTCTATGTGTACCAATTTTCCCAGATTGCATAGTATTCTGAATCTTCTTTTTCTTGTAATTCTATGGTAAGCCTATCCATTTCTGCACAATCATATACTTTCTGGATAATCAGACTCTCTGGTGGTATGTTACTGAGTTTCCAATATTGCACAAACGCAATCTTTGCTGCTGTTAGAATGTGCAAAATCAAAATCAATATTGGATAAGGGAATGGGTCAATTTAAATAATAGAAGAATTATAGCATTGAAAGGCCACGACTTACAAAACGCATGCCTTCATGTGGGATAAAGGAAGTAAGACACATTCATATTTTCACAGACATAGAATAAGAGTATGGTACGGAATTGGCAAGACATAAGGAAAAAACACTACATGACAATTCCTGGCTTGTTATCCACTATGGAGGCGATGATCCATCCCAACACACTAGACATAAGTAAGATGCCAAGATATTCAGAAATATTAGACAAACAGGGAAAACTCAAAAATATTCAGACATTAAAGGAACAGGGAATATCGATAGATTGGTGGCCATATTTACAATTGCAATCCAGATATAAGAAAGACATGGAAGAATTTGGAATTGATATGGAACCAAATCAACTAGACAAATTATTGATATGCCCGGAAGGAAAATTAATATCTAAATTATACAAATACCTACTAGAGTTTGATAGAATGGAAGAGGTGGTGAAAGAACCAATGATTTCTTGGGCAAAGAATATAGGGCACAATATAGATTTAGATAATTGGGAAATAATCTGGAATAAAAAATTAAAATTAACCAAATCTACTGCTTACAAAGAAAATCAATATAAAATGCTTTACCGCTGGCACCTAGCACCACTAGGTTGGCCAAAACGTACCCGAATCTAAATCCAAAGTGCTGGAAATATAATCAACATCAAGGTACCTTCTTTCATGTCTGGTGGATGTGCCCCGAAGCGAAAAAGTACTGGGTTAAGATACAGGGATGGTTACAGGATATAACAAAATGCAAAATTGAACTGAACCCAGAAACATTTCTCTTGGGAATGCTTAAGATAAAACTTAATAAAAAAACCTAGATATTTGAGTTAATTTTACTCTTATATTTATTGCCCATCGGTAGCATCATGTGCATCATGTGCATTAAGGCAAGAAGAAGCCCTTTCTATAATCCTTAATGTGATGAATCATCGTCTTTAAAATAATGTTTACTGGTCTTTCCAACTTAATTAACAAATTAATTCAGCCATTCAGCTGACTGTTTGACCAACAGTCAAACATGTGATACAGAGAAAACTAGCAGTTGTGTTGTCAGATTTCAGTTGTGCAATCTGTTCTGGCAGCCCACCGAAGGGGCACTCATCTTACATGGATTGTCCACTTCTCTTTTAAACCAATTATTTGCTTGGTGTCTGATTCTTATTACCATTAAAAGCAGAGCTCAAAATCATGAGATCTTGTGAATAATGATTTATGTTCAAGGTAATGCAAGTTTTAGGGAGAAAATGAATTTATGACTTTCTAGGAAGAAAAGATACTTTTTTCCCATGAGCTTCAAAACAGAAATAACCTAGCATTGAAGAAACATCTCTATTCATGTCTAAAGAGCATATTTAGATTCAAAAACTTTTTAAACAGATTTACACAATGCAGTGCTTGCTCTTTTATTCCAATTTATTCCTATATTTGCTTACAGGGATATGAGTTGCAGTGGATAACATATGGCTCGGAGATTTTGCACATTCAATAGTTTGATTGCATGGTGTCCTAGCAGCTGTGTTAGCGTTTAGAAAATCTGAATTAGTCAGCATAAACGAAAATACACTTTCTTATTACTTATTAGAGTGAAATCCGTATCAGTCATGACCTTTGACAACTGGTAATTGTACTATAACATATTAACTATCAATGTAATTAGCAATAAAAGAAACGAACATACTGGAAGTTTTTATGTAAATAAACATTCAGAAAATATGAAAATATGAGAAATGATGATCAACTGTGCATTTAATGAATTATACAATAGGCTTTGGAATTAAATATATAAAAGAATCTGTACAAAAGAGTCAGCTGCTCTTTGAATGAGAACAACAGAATCAATCAATATTCCAGTCTGAAAGCTAATAGATTTAAGATGTGCCACCATCCTTCCCAAGTCAAGACTGTTTAAAATCTCTGGGTTTTAGAGAGAAAAAAATCTTTTAACATTTGCTGCAGAGTTTCATATTGCTAACTCTGCCTCTTTGCATCTTAAGGATAGATAGATAATAGATAAATAGATAGATAGATAGATAGATAGATAGATAGATAGATAGATAGATAGATAGATAGATAGATAGATAGATAGGAGAGAGAGAGAGAAGGAGAAAGAGAGAGAGAGTGAGAGAGGCAGATCAATCAATCAATCTCAGTCTACTGGGGAAACAGGCTACAAGTACCCTGTAGAAAAGTGCTTTAGCCCTCTACCTCCATCATGTTTCAAAACCCTGTTAAAGTTCCACTGTAGACAATCTGGAGATAGTCACTTTGTAGACAAATCACACAACCTTAGTGGGCCAATTTAAGGCTTATTGGAAAAATCCCTTCAAGGAAACTAAACTGGGTCTCTAATCCCTGTCTGGAAATGCATGACTAGTATACCAGGAGTCACACAATCCTTCTCTAGACATTCAGCCTCAGAGGAATGGTAAGAATGGGGGTATATTTGGAGAGGGCTGAGCCGTCAATCATTTTGACAGGAAGGAAGTCATTCCTAGCTTGATTTTCCTTGCTTATATAAGTAATATGTTCCTTCCTGCCCTAGCAATATTTAAAAAACAAACCCAATAAGCTGTACCTTTGAAATTTATTATAGTTGGCAACATATGGAAGCTTGTAGATACTTTAAAAACAAACAAAACTGTAATGACATTACAGGTTTGTTTGTTTTGATTCCATAATTTCCATTCTGAAACAGCCTTAGATTGTCCCTAAGCATTTAAAAGTACTATTGTTTCTCCTTAAACTGACATTATTCCACCATAGCTTTTAAAATTGGAAACACTTTATTCCACCATAGCTTTTAAAATCGGAAACACTTTGTTTCCTGTTATCTTGGAGGTGAAGTCAGTTAACCTGTTTTGGGTATACAGAATACAGAATATAGAATAACAGAGTTGGAAGGGACCTTGGAGGTCTTCTAGTCCAACCCCCTGCTCAAGCAGGAGACCCTATACCATTTCAGATAAATGGCTATCGAATCTCTTCTTGACAACCTCCAGTGGTAGCGCACCCGCAACCCCTGGAGGCAAGTCGTTCTGCTAATTGATTGTTTTGTCAGGAAGGTTCTAGATTGGATCCCTCCTTAATAAGTTTCCACACATTACTTCTTGACCTGCCCTAAAGTGCTTTTGAGAATAGGTTGATCCCGTCTTCTCTGTGACAGCCCCTCAAATGTTGAAAGATTGCTATCATATCATCCCTAGTCCTTCTCTTTGTTAGATTAGACAAATCCTGTTCCTGCAACTATTGATCATATCTTTTAGCCTTCAGCTCCTTAATCATCTTTGTTGCTCTTCTCTGCATTCTTTCTAGAGTCTCAATGTCTTTTTTCTATCATGGTGACCAAAATATTGGCTGTAGTATTCCAAGTGTGGCCTTACCAAAGCAGTATAAAGTAGTATTAACACTTCAAGTGACCCTAGTATTATCCTCCTGTTGATGCAGCCTAGGACTACACTGGCTTCTTTGGCAGCTGCAGCACACTGCTGGGTCATATCATATTAGAACATGTTTTGGGAGTGCCTACTGATCTCAGCCATAGCCATTTTTCTCCCAAGGTTGCTGTCTCTACAAGAGTTATGTTTCCAGAATTCCTTTTATAACCATTATCTTCTTTCCCTGTTTCCCAACTTCGGTCCAGGCTTATGACAACAGGAAAGCAGACCTCCCTTATTTTAATGGGGGTGGGGGGGGGAGAGATATATGGCATGCTTCTGTATTAACCATATTGTCAACTGACATCAGTTGCTTTAGATGTAGCAGTCTGGATTCTCCTCCAGAAAATAATAAATGATGATGAGCTGGATTTTGTTGCTTACTTATCAGTTCATTTTGCTGAATTAAGAGACTTGGTTGCCCAGTGATGGTTAGTTTCTGTTATTTATACAATCTATGTATTTGTACAGTCAGTTTACGGTCTGCTTCCCACTTCTCTCAGATGTCCTACCATATGTTTCTTCTTTTTTAAAAAACTTGGGAGATGCTCAAATGGCATGTGAAAGGACAATGGGACATATTATTCTAGAGAAACCCAGGCAGAATCTGGAAACAGGACCTTCCTATTCAGGCTGTAATGCCTTGATTGATGGATGTTTTCCCTGCTGGCTAATGGGGTGTTGTCAAAGGCAGTAGAGAAAACCAAACACTTTAGTTGTCAGGGGTAGCACACTCCCAGATCAGTCAATACCATTTGGTAGCTATTTGGAGCAGACATAATGGAGACAAAATAGGGATCAGGTGGCCTTAAGAAATATAGTCAAATATTAATATTAAATATTAAGCCACAGAAGTAGGGGCACTGTGACCTAGTGATCAAGACACTGAACTGGAAAGTTGGCAGTTTGAGACCCAAGTACCGTGTGACAAGGGTGAGCTCCAGTTCTTGCCTCAGATGCTGCCAATCTAACAGCACGAAAGCATGCAAATACAAGTCGAGAAATAGGTACCACCTCAGTGGGAAACTAACAGTGTTCTGTGCACCTCAGAATATAGTCAGGCTTGCCACATGACCACGGAAGTGTTTTCAGACAATGCTGGTTCCCTTGGCTAAGAAATGGAAATGAGCACTACCCCCTAGATTTGGATATGACTATGAAGCCAATGTTGCTGACTCATTTCATTACTTTTTTATCTCAATGTCAGAACTGGAATTGTAGGGTTTTTTTTACTGGCAGGGATTACAAGTCATAGCTTCTAAATACTAGATAAAATGCTACTTTTCACCGTGGGATGAGGGCACCCTTTTCAAAATCTATGTGATTTGATTTATTAAGGCCACTTGATTCCCATACGTTGCTGGATGCTTGCTAAATATCATCTATCTATCTATTTATTTATCTATCTATCTATCTATCGTACCCTAGGACCATCATTTGTGTTGTAAATGTGGTACCTTATGAAGGTATTGTTTCTTTTATATACACTGAGAGCATATGCACCAAGACAAATTCCTTGTGTGTCCAATCACACTTGGCCAATAAAAATTCTATTCTATTCTATTCTATTCTATTCTATTCTATTCTATTCTATTCTATCATCTATCTAAATTAAAACACACTTAAAACCTCATTATCTAGGCAGGACAACAACAATAACATTCAAAGAAACACAGAAGGTGCTCCACTGGTAGATTAACCCCAAACCAGAGAGCAGAAACAGATCTGAAGGCACTTTTAGAAGAGTCAGAAAGTGAAAACCAATAGTATCTCTGGGGGGATGTTATTCCAGAGGGCAGAAAATGGGTCTGTGCTATACCATCTGAGGCTTAGAGCATTGGAAGTTTGCTCTTATCTGGCTTGGTTAAATGTTAAGTATATTGCTAAGATTACAAACCTGTCTCTAGAGTTATCAGTTACAAACACTCTCCTTTCACTTACCCATCAGCAATAGCTTTAAGCAAATATTGGTAATTTCTCTGCTTTTATGGCAGAGTGTAATTAAAGATAATACTGAACTAGAAACCTCTAAAACAATTCTGTCTTCACAGAACCTATGAAAGCAAATTGCAAGAAAAATCGCGAGTGCTTACGTTTTCTTGATCTTTATCTTAACAAAGTCCAAATACACATTAGCAACATGTAGATCTTTGCCGGATGGCTACATTTGCCTCCAAGGAATGGCTGAGCTAAAAAGTAAACAACAACAACAAAACAAAATCCCACAGATGTATGGAGTGATGTAATGGCTGAACATGTGCCAGCATTGCACCAAAGTTGGAGATTCTCTGGCTCTCATCCCAAAGTCCAGTTCTCTTCTCCAAGCTGCCATCTTCATCCTTAGCATTATCTTGTTTCAGGAATGGTCCCAAGAAGTTATGCAACCAATTGAACTTCCAAATAACAGTCCATGATTTTTATGTGTAGGGTTACAGGGACCCTCACACTGTTTTACCCTTTGGCATTCCCAATGGCTCCACTTTCCCAGATGTTTGCAGCTTTGGTCTTCAGCCATTTATCTAAATTGCCAGATGCACTACACTTACGTAACTCCAGTATCTTTATCTACTGCACTTACTTACCTGATAAACAAGTTCCTTTTAAATAATGTTATGTAAAAATGCCACATAAATTAATCCCAACTCGGGATAAAACATTAAATGTACCAGATTCCCAAAGCAATTTATCAAATGGGGGCAGCAAATGTTATGCCATCACTCACACTGCTTTGCCCCAATTCAAGAACAGTTAGTATTTTAACTCAGGAAGGAGACAGATATTTAAGCCCGAAACAAATTTGGTTTTTTTAAAAGAACATTGTTTACATGGTTCCTCTCCTTTTATTTTTATTTTTTGGGCTAATATTTTTCAACTGATTCTGACTTTTGTTGACTTGTTCAATAAAACACAGCTGAAATAGAGCAAAGTCAGCAAAATGTGTGAACCTCTCTCTACTGTCACTTCCCAATAAACCTATAAATACTTTGGATCAAGTTACCCGCTTTGTGTTTTATTTGTAACATCAAAGCAAGATATCCATTTGCCTCCTCTGCTGTTAAGTTATCCCATTTGTAGGCCTGAAGTTCCCTGATACCAGAAACCTGGTATGCCTATTCTTCGCACAGGAGTGGTCCAACAGCTCACTTCCAGTGTGATGGTGATGATGATGGCATAAATAAATGTTTTTTCTATATTAGATTTCCCCTTGTGTGGAATGAAAACACTAATATCGGATGCTCTTATCAGCTTTAGGTTCCCAGTCAATCCACCCTAAAAAGGGAAAGAATCAAATTATTGGTTTTCTATACTGAGGATCACTGCTCTATAGAAATTCTGTATGAACCGAAAATGACCTTGGGCGTCTAGTCCAAGCACAGACCCTATACACATGTGCCCAAAGTGGCACAGAAAGCCATGCACGACCTTGCCTGTTTGTCCTCTGGGTTTCTGGTGTGTATACGCATGTGCTGATCAGCTGTCCTTCACGTGTGTGGCAGTGCCAGAACCGGTGTGTGCATGTGTGCTGGCCAGTTGATTGTCTGGTGCACATGTGTACCAGAATCCAGATGTTTGGCTTTTCCAGAGTGTGATCCTTTCATGCATCTGGCAGCGCCGAAAACTGCCTGAGCATGTGTGCCAGCCAGCTGATCATCTGGTGCGCATGTGCACTAGAACCTGGAAGTTCGGCTTTTCTGGGACATGGCCTTGGCAAGTGTGTATGCGCACGCAATGTTTCTGCACAACCTTTTTAGCACTTGGTGCTGGAAAGGTTTGCCATCACTATCCTATACCATTCCAGACAAGTGGCTATCCAGTCTCTTCTTAAAAGCCTCCAGTGAATGAGCACCCACAACTTCTGAAGGCAAACTATTCCACTGGTTGATTGTTCTGTCAGGAAAAAAAATATACTTCATTTTTTCTCTTTATTATTGTGGTTTGAGAGTTATGTTGATTGAATAAAAGGCCATTTTCCACCTGCTTGTACTGTGTTTTTTTTTTTATTCAGGACAATTTCAAGGCTTTGAGATTTTCATAAGCTACTTCAAGAACACATGAATGCTTATGAATAATGGAATGGAATGGAATAGAATAGAATTTTTTATTGGCCAAGTGTGATTGGACACACAAGGAATTTGTCTTGGTGCATGTACTCTCAGTGTACATAAAAGAAAAGATACCATCATCAAGAATTCTAAGGTACAACACTTAATGATAGTCATAGGGTACAAATAAGGAATCTGGAAACAATATCAATATAAATCGTAAGGATACAAGCAACAAAGTTACAGTCATACAGTCATAAGTGGAAGGAGATAGGTGATGGGAACGATGAGAAGATTAATAGTAGTGCAGATTTAGTAAATAGTTTGACAGTGTTGAGGGAATTATTTGTTTAGCAGAGTGACAGCGTTCGGGAAGAAACTGTTCTTGTATCTAGTTGTTCTGATGTGCAGTATAGGGTAGGAGTTGAAACAGTTTATGTCCAGGATGTGAGGGATCTGTAAATATTTTCACAGCCCTCTTTTTGACTCCTGCAGTATACCTCAATGGAAGGCAGGTTGGTAGCAATTGTTTTTTATTTATTCTAGAAATAAATACTATTGTAAGGTCTATTGACCTTACAAAAGAAAATACAGCCAACTCATCTATCAGATATAAATATTTCATTAAAACAAATATAAAGAAAAACATTAATAAAATTGCTAATTCTGAGATTTAAAAAAAATCCAATCATATATAAAGGTGAAACAATAATTAAAAGTTGACAATCAACAAATAATGTTGTGGAATATATGAAATATTTTTATTTATTTATTTATCATATTTAGGAACTATCCATCTCTCTCACAGTGATTCTGGGTGGTGTACAATAACATACTAAAAGCATAAAAACAATATATAAAGTATACATAAAACTATTTGCATACACAGATACAACTGATATATAAGATTGACCCAAGGTATACACGTTGCCATGATTGTTCTATACTTTCAGAGATGAACTTTTATTGTTTTTAATCTTCTCTAAATTTATAATTAAATTACATGAGTTACAGTACATCAAATACCAAATATTAATGACAAGATCAAAAGTTATTTAGCAATACGTGCAAAAACATAAGACCTGAATGTTTACCTTAGACATAACTTCTTAGGAAATCTTAATCTAATGCCCAGGATTTCCATTTCATTATCTCCACGAACAAGAACACACATACACAGATATATCAACAATTTATTTAATCAAAGGCTTCTTCAATCACAGTCACAATTCTAGGTGACTTACCAATAGAAATAAATTAGAACAACAAAAACAAAATCAAGGAAATAATCACAAACAATAATATGACCTAACATCCCCTGTCATAGAAAACAACAACTCTTTACAAAATAATAGAGAACATACTTTGGCTAGCCAGAACCCAAACCACCCAGCCCAAACCACCCAGGGCCTACTAAAAACCAGGTCTTATAGGTCTTAGGGGCTGTCTAAAACAGGGGTCTCCAACCTTGACAACTTCAAGCCTGGTGGATTTCAACTCCCAGAATTTCCCAGCCAGCTTTGCTTTGCTGGCTGGGGAATTCTGGGAGTTGAAGTCCTCCAGGTTTAAAGTTGCCAAGGTTGGAGACCCCTGCTCTAAGAGATGATAGGGTCAGGGCCATATGGACTTCCAGAAGAATAATGTTCCATAAGACAAATCTGGGTATAGAAAGATCCTCCAAGGTCCTGCAAGATTCCTCTGCTTTAACAATGAGATCTGGAGCAAAGCAACCTTGGAAGATCTTACCAAAAAGTTCCAGAGAGAGCAGCCTGTAGTTAACCAGGAAGCCATGAAGAACCTTATGAGAGAGACAATTAGTAGCTTGAATTGCATCCAAAAGCCAACTGTCCACCAGCACAGCTTGTGAAGTAGTGATGCTGTAAGAGTAAAATGACATACTCCCATAACTATTTGCACTAGTGCATTCCATGCCTGCGTTCCAAATGGTCTTTAAGGGCAGTCTTACTGCCCTTAAAGTTGGACTGGGGAGCAGCTGATTTTTTAAATCAAAAGCCAGACTTATGTGCTTGATCACATCCTGATTGCCAAACCAATTGGAACTAGAGAGAACTTATTTGGAATTAGCAAAACAGAGAAGAGAACGGCTGCTTTAGAATAACGTTCTCTATCCCCAACCCCAAAAGTGGTCCAGAAAGATATGATCAATTTATATTGAAAGTTGTGCAGAGATCAGGCAAGATCAGGCAAGTCTCATCAACCCTGCCCTGTCCCACCAGAAGTCTTCTATAAATGTGATCAGTGTCATCTTAGGCATTCTAATCTAAAGCTTGACAGAAAAGTGTGCAGACAATCTGTTTCTTTGAGGGTCCTCTAGATTTGCAGCCCTACTACCTTCCCCAAAGCAAGGAGTTTGGAAACAGGTTGAAAAATCATCTAACACTGCTGGGTCCTAAGATGGCTTTTTGAAGAAAATATACTTTTTCCTCAATACTACCTTTTCAAGAAGGTGAAAACCTACCCTGTGGAACGAGCTTCCCTTCGGGCTTCAACAACTACCTGACCTTAGGACCTTTCGCTGCGAACTTAAAACCTATTTGTTTCGTATGGCTGGACTGGCCTGATTTTAAATTCTAAATTTTAAATTTTAATTGAATTTTGATGGGTTTTAAATTTCTGTAATTTTATGGGGTGTAATGTTATTTTAAATTTTTTGGCAAATTTGAATCAGTTTTTTAAGGGTTGTTTTAATTATGGTGTATGTTTCTGTTTGTATTTTATTTGCCTGTTCACCGCCCTGAGTCCTTCGGGAGAAGGGCGGTATACAAATTAAAACATTATTATTATTATTATTATAACCTCCTCACTTGAAGATGAATTTACCACAACTTGAACACAGCCAATGACAATCGTTTGGGCAGCCTCAACCAACTAGAAAGGACAAGCATGTAACAGCCATCTGGCAGCACTAACACCCGAAAAGATCTTGTCTTTATCCTCAGGAACTAGTGCAAGACCCAGCTTCAATCAACTCTATAGCAATTAACCAGTCAAAGCCAAATGGATCTGAGTGATTTTATTCATCTCATGCCTACAATGGCTCAGTAATTCCTTACAAAGATTACAGGTAGCCTTTTTTTAGCAACTGCTTCATTTAGTGACTATTCACAGTTACCACAGTGATGACAAAATAACTTTATGGCCAATCCTCACATTTACAATCTTCGCAGGAAAGATTGTAAAACAAAGGAAAGCTGAAGTAAGATCATAAACACAGCCACAGTTTCACTTTGTTTCGTTTAATGACTGAGTTGCTGGTCCCAAATGTGGTCATTAAACAAAGACATGTTCTTCATGCCCCTCCCTCCCTAAAAGGGTCAATGTTAAAGGAACTACTGCTCAGCATTTTGCAGCTGTGATAAGATTCCCCTCTCCCCCGCTAAAATATTTCTTACACTTCTGGAAGCCTTGGGGTGTCCAACAACCATTGTATAAAAGGCTACTGAGTGGTGTTCTAAGGGTCACTCATGCAAAATCTATGCTGCACGGAAAATACCAAGACTAATTCCCTTTTTATTAACAAGAGTTACGGTAATAAGATTACCTCCAGTGCATCCAAAATTGCTTTATAGTAGAGAAAATAAATCCAAGAAATGAAATGGAGGTTGCACCCTTTCCCCCCTTTTTTGGACATGGCCAGGATCAAACCCAGCTCCCCTCTTTGTATAATCCTATCACTCTATTCACTCTCCCTACCCACCCAAAGCCCCTCTGCAATCCCATCTAAACCATAAAAGCATCCTCGCAAGCTCATAATATCCACGGGTGTCAAACTCACTGCGTCACGTTGCTGTCATGTGACATTTTGTGACAGTTTCCCCATTTGCAGAGCTGGGGTGGGCGTGCCCTGCGCGTGACACATCTGGCCCTTGGGCCACCAGTTGGACAGTGTTTGACTATAATTATTTTAACTAAGTATAATGAATATAACTGACTTTTACTATAATTATTATAGTCTAAGGACAGCCTAATAAGGGATTTGCAGCATCATGGTAAGCTGAGGAACCCCAATCTCCCATCCTCAACCAGCCTGTTGACTTCAACTTTCCAGCTCTAACAATCGACTTCCTTCCGGAAGGTCCATTTTGTCTAACCATAGGATCCCGACCTTTCTACTTTTTATAAACACCTGACTTTCCATTTTTCAGGCCCCTCTTTCTTGGAAACCATCCACCTAAAGATCAAGAAAGCTTGATTCGTCTCCCCATTGAGCTCTTTCAGACTGAAAACCATAATACCTTCTGTATACTAAAGATTACAACTGGAGGCACTCTGGGTTTGTGGGTGGGACACCCAAGGCCTTGACATTTGTGCTGCCATGTCCTATAGCTACCAGATATCTCCCTTCAAAGAACACCTGCTGCTGTTTTCTTACTTTAGTGATAACGCTCACCCTGAACATTGGACGTATTTGAAGTGAGGTCGATAAACCTTTGATGATTAAGGCTGGGCTCTAGTCCAGAATGCTTTATGCTAGAGCGAAATATAAGATACTTAAAGCATCTTTTAATATATGGGTCCTCTTCTCGATTGATAGTTTTGATGACTGCTTCGTTCAAGAAGGACCATCTCTACTTGGGTCAATCTTTTGTCAAATGATGTGGGGTGCATCTGCTAAAGTTAGCAACGCTCAATTGTTTCTTTCTACTTGTCCTTACGTGCAAACGCCTGCCCTTTTGCCCTGTACCTTGGCAAAAGTTGTTTTGTTTCCCTACAGCCCTGCCAATAAATTGTCGCTAACTTTGGGGGAGGTGGCTGACATTAGAGACACACGCGCACGCACTAAGGCCAGCCTCTGAGAGAGAGAGAGAGACCATCGTCGTGAGCAGGGGGACAGATCGCCTTTTTCACGCGACTTCGCCGCAGAACGCGTGGCCAGCGGACCTTCTCTAAGGCTGCGGGTTTCGATGCTGTTCCTGCAGCAGAGAAGCAGCAATCGCCGTTGTCACCGTCCCACCCTCAACCCCCGTCCAATCGCCTTCCTCGGGTGGTCGTCATCCCTTTGACGGATGGGTTTGGGCTGCTCGGCGCGCGGGAATAAAACGAACCAACCAACACCCAAACCCCTTCTTTTTTTTCCCGCTCTCGCCTTGCCTTACCCGCGCGCGCGCCCGGCGCTTTTGTCCCGGTTTGCCCACTTCTTTGGCCTCAGGGAGAGGGGGAGGAGGGGGCGGAACCTCAGCGCCCCCTTTAGCCAATGAGGACTTTCGGAATATTGAAGGGGGGGGGACCCTCCGAAGAAGGCGGGGCGCAGAATCGCATCTCTGGCTCGGAGGCCACGCCTCCTCGTGGGCTGCCCCTTCAAAAACCACCTGGAAGAGGCTCGCGGGAGCGGCACCGCCTTGAGGGCTGGCTCGCTCGTGCGACAGGGGGATTAAAAGGCAACAATATGCAAATCGAGCTTCGAGGTTTTTGAGTGGTGTCGCCAGAGCGCGAGGGGAACGTTTCTCTTCGCGCCCGGCGGGCCAAGTTCTGGTTCGCGCTCGACTCGGGGCATGTTTGCGCCGCCTCGGCAGAGCTAAGGAGCGAGGGAGCGCCGAGCTTGTCGCCCAAGGCCGCCTTTCGGCGCTTCGCTTCGCTTCGCGGTTATGTCTCCCGTCAGCGAGGAGGTGGAAGCGGGGAACGCTCCGTCCTCCGCTCCGCAAGAAAGCGAGTCAGCGGGCGAGGACGAGCCGAAAAAGTGGAACGGGGAATGGTGCCCGCGGGAAGCCTCGCACGCCTCCGGGGTCGCAGAACTTGACTTGGTGGCTGGGCTCGGGGCGACGCAGAGTCCTTCCGAGAAGGCGGCGGAGCAGGGCGAGCCGCCGCTGTCGCGAGTGCACCCGGAGACGGCTGAGCCGCCGGAGGGAGGCTGGGGCTGGGTGGTCATGCTGGCCTCCATGTGGTGCAACGGGACCGTCTTCGGGATCCAGAACTCGTGCGGGATCCTCTTCAAGTCCTTGCTGACGGAATTCGGAGACCCCCAAGACGAGCAGTTGAGGTTCAGGACAGGTAAAGGAGGAAAAGTGGGCGCCTTCCCAGCTGCCTTTAAAAGCAGCCGGGCGATGGGTCCGGGGATTCCTCAAAAGGCGTGGGGGTGGGGAGGGATGTCCCGTTCTTGAGCACAGCGGAAAGGCGACGAGAAGAAGGAACCGAGCCGCCAACTCGTGGATGGAGCTTGTAAGCCCCACGACATCTGCAACATCTCCAAGTTGGAGTGCTGGACAGTATGACAGCTAGATACCCGCCTCCTCAGTTGGGAGTGCTGCCTGTCCTGCCCAACGGTGTGCTGCCAAACCCCAGATCTGTGCCCTGTGCAGCGCTGTGTGTGTATGCACAGATGCAAAAAACTCTGCTTAGCAATCTATGACGGAACATTTCTTTACGCTGTGGCATACTTTTTTAATTGCAAGAAAACTGTACCTCTGCCTCCATGTAGTCCTAGGAATCAGGCTGCCACAAAGATAAGGACATCTTTTTTTTTTTTAGTTTTTTTAGTAACCTAAAACTCTCTATCTCTCGTATCTATGCAGTCATATGGTCTGGGGACCCAACTGTGAATGTTACTGGTTTTATTTGACATCCTGCATAAAACACTTTTTCTCTGGTGTTGTCACTTTGAACTCCCCCTCTCTTTTTTTATAGTTTTTTTTTTTAAATATCGTAGTTGCAGGGAGGGATGCCAGTTCTGATCTGACAGTGGCATGGGGAAATTTCTTTGTAAAAATTTAGTTGTTTTTTGTACCACAGGGGTCGCATAAAGCATTAGCTCTGTGCCTGCAGTTCCCTCTCTCCATCTAAAAGAATGGAGAAATTGCTCTTTTCTCTTGTATAAGAAAAGTAAAACATTATCCTGGAAGCAAGGATATCCTGGCAAATGCCACCTTGTGTTCTAGGGTTATATGAATTCTACGTGGCTACTCTTACTTGTTGAATAAACCAGGAAGTATGACAGCTCACGAAGCACATTCAAGCTATCCGAAGCACATTCAAGCTATCCGTGTATATCATTCTAAACTACAGTAGGTTGGCTAGGGTTTACCCTAGTGTGTTGTGCAAACCCAGAAATTTGAGCTAAGTAAACGAAGTTTATTTAACCATGTGTTAGCCTGTAAATATCACCAGTACAACTCAATAATCAAGGTGAAATAATATTTGCTGGATAAAGTTGTGAAATACAAAAACAACTGCATAGTACTTAAAATCATGCTATTCTCATAGAAGTAATAATACAAGGGGGAAAACTGTTAAGGCATGTGAATTTAATTTAAAAATATATATCTTTTTATTACATCTTTATTTTACTCTTTATTTTGTGAAAATAAAAAACTGATAGAAATTTCTAATATGTATACTATAATTAGAAAAATGTTTTTATCGTTCTTTTTTGTAAATGACAGTGTTCCCCACTCAATTAATTTAAACTTAAAATGATTTTAATTTGTTTAATATTCCAGATCTAGATATGCATAGTTATATGAACTTTCCAAGGAAAGTTTAGTGGCTAGTATTTATGACAATGTGTTTTTTCCTTCAGAAAAAAAAGCTGAAATTATGTTGACCATCTGTTGATTTCAGTGTAGACCACAAATCTCTTACGTAACAGTTCCATTGAACTCAACAGGATATAGCAATATATCCTATATATATCATAGGGCTTTATAGCCTTCTCTTAGTGGGAGTCAGCATTTTGCCCCAACAATCTGGGTCCCCTTTTTACCGACCTCAGAAGGATGGAAGGCTGAGTCAACCTTGAGTCGGTGAAAATCGAACTGCTTGTAGTGGACAATACTGCATTCTAACCACTGTGCCACCATAGCTCCTATATTTCCACCTATACATGTGTAGGATTACATTGTTGGTAACTCACTGCACCGTACATTTTTGGAGGTTACCACTCAGTTGTACATTGCAGATCTAAATATTATACATATATTCTTTACCCAATTGCCATTTGTCTGATTTGGTTAATATTTCTTTACCTAAAACAAAATTAACTAAAACAACATTTATTTTAATTCCTGACAGCACCTTTATCAGATTATTTTGAAAATCAGTTATTAGGGGAAACTGTCATCGACATAATGTACATGAGTTTGGGCAGACTCAGGGAGACAATGGAGAACAGGGGGGGCTGGTGTGCTATGAACAACAAGATTGCATCTTCCTATTATGGTTTCAATGACTGCAAATGTCTGGTTGAAACTGAGCATGAACATCATACAAAATACAAGCTATGTAATCCCCCCCCCTTTTTTTTTGCTCACTGAAGAGTGAATAGTAAACTTTAAATTATTGCTTTGACTTGGGCTCAAGGAATATTTCATTATTATGTATTTGAGTTAGAAAATTATCAACTGCTTAAATAATTTAATACATCTGGTTAGCTTGGCATTGAATATAGTAGAAAAATAATAACAAGACATCATTACGTTGTTGTTTCTAGTTGGAATATATTAATCTTTTTTTAAGAAGCAAGTTTATCTGATGTTTTATGATATGTGTACATTGTGTAAATATATATCTACATTAATATAATCTGTCATCTTAATAAATAGACTAAATTCTAATTTCTAGCTAAAATAAATTGCACCTTAGGACTGATACAAGCTGAATGAACGTAGACAGCAGCAAGTTTGGGCTGAAATATTCAAATATCTTGGTGGGACATCTGAAAACTGTCTCTTATTATTCTATACAGTAATAGGGGAAGAGATGGTGGTGTAGTGCAGGGACTAGTCTAGGTAGTTATTAGGAGTAAACAGTGACTCAGAGCACAGATTTTTTTTAAAAAGGGAAGAGGGGAAACAGTGGCTTGTCAGGAATAAGGTCAAAGGATGTAAGCAGCAGAAAATAGATGCCACCAGGCTTTCCTCACATAAATATATTTATTGCTAAAGTTTTGAAGCTATTGTTATTATTCAGACTAACAGGCTTCTACAAATGCAGGACTAAGGCAAAAATAGACTAGATAGAACTTATTTCCTTTGCACTAGGTTCTAGGATAACTTGCCATGGCCACCTTGCGGCCAACGGCCGACTTGATGCAGCCAACTTATGGCAAGCGTTCCGTGGGACAATTCATCGTGGCCAACTTGCCATGGAACAAGAATTACTAATATAAAAGAAATGGTAGAATAAAATCATTAAAGGATGCCAAAGGAGGGACAAAGATGAAATGTGAACGATAAAAATTTAAATTATTTTTAAATAATTTAAATTATTTAAATTATTTTTAAATTTAAACTCAGCAGTGAGTTGGCTGTGGCACGTTGGCCATGGTGAGTTGGCAGTGGCAAGCTGCCCCATTCCACGGCAGTGCTGTTTAAACTCATCTGAATTTATCAAATCTCTCTTTGCCTTCACAGCAGCGGTAGTGGATGGGTGTAAAAGTATATCTTACTTATAACCAGAAAACATTCATACCGAGCATCTTTAGAACTATGCAGAAGAAAAGCTTAGAATGGTAAAAGCCTTTGGAAAGAAGTGAAATAATTATAATATATAGGAATAATTCTAGTGCTGAGCGTGACAGACTGTTCCAAATATGTGGTAAATAAAAGGAGCAACTGTGTTTTCTTCAGACTTGTTTAAAATATGCATTCATTCAGCTTCAGATCCTTCTTGTGGCTCTCATCAAACAACTGCCTCTTTGTTAATTCTCTATCCCAGTGATTCCCAAACTGTGAGCCGCGGCTCCCCAGGGAGCCGCGCTATCGTCATGGGGGCGCCGCGGAATATCTGCGCCCGCTGGGTCCGGCGCTGATGCGCCATTTCTGGGGCGTCTGGTGCGCATGCGCAGTTGCAGGTCGGATTTCCGGGGGAGCCGCGGGCGCGTCTGGTGCGCATGCGCAGTTGCAGGTCGGATTTCCGGGGGAGCCGCGGGCGAAAAAGATTGGGAACCTCTGCTCTATCCCAAACCATCCATTTTCATATATTTTCCGAAACAAGTTGCAGTAAGCTATATGAAATGTATTTAAGAATCAGAATCTCTAAATACAGCATTTCCTTATATAGGAGCAGAGAAACACAGGCATACTGAATTGACCATCTGATATAAACAAAAAGAAATTTACAGAACAAAATCTGCTTTAGACTATTTGAAGATACTATTAGTTTGTGAATAAAAGAGATGAATATAAAAACACTTGTTTTATTAGTGAATATTGAAGTAATTATTGCTTTCAAAAATGCATCACAAAAATGCCTTCTTTAGTGACTGCCTTGTTTAATGACCATTTGCCATTACCATGGTAATGGAAAATCAACTCTCTGCTGGTTACTTGTTTTGAAATAGAAATTTTGTTGCATAAGACTGCACAAACTTTGTGGTTTAAGGTTTTATTATGGTGATCATTTTTTTGTTTTTAATTCCACTGTCTCATAAATTACTTTTTGTTTGCGGAGATAAATGAATCTCTAAGATTTTTTCCCAGAGTCTCCTCTAGAGCAGGGGTGTCAGGCTTGAGGCCCGTGGCCCGGATGCGGCCCACAGGATGTTGAGATCTGGCCCGCATGGCCGCCTTGGAAACAGTGAAGGACTGGCCTGTGGTGCCTCTGCCAGTAAGAACAGAGCCCGTGGAGGCCGGACGCAGCTTCCCCAAGTTCCGTTTTCACAGGCAGAGGGCTTCAGGAGGCTATTGCAGCTGAAAATGGAGCTTCAATGAGTGATGTTGAGCTGACCATGCTCATCTCGGCCTCCCGAGGTCAAACACAACCCTGATGCAGCCCTCAATGAAAGCGTTTAAATCTGTGCTCTAGACTAGAGTCTTCAAAAATAAAGATAAATCATTTGTTTTTTTTTAATCCTTTGATAAATTTGTAATATTCAGAAAGACTTTCAATGCAACTGTCCAGAGCAAAATTTAATGTGCCTGTTAGTGGTCTTTTTCCATTCTTTTTATTCTTATATAAATATCAAATCAGTATAATGCAATATGAGTCAGTTTGGTGTAGTAATTAATGCATCAAGCTAGAAGCCAGGAACCCATGAATTCTAGTCCGACCCTAGGTACAAGCTGGGGTGACCTTAAGCCAGTCAATGGCAAACCACTTCTGCAAAACCTTGCCAAAAAAACCCTGCAGGGACTTATTCAGGAAGTGTCAGAATCGGACATGATTGAGTGGAAGAAAAAAAAACACATTATGTAACACAGGCCAACATAACTCTCAGAGGGGAAAGGGCTAGCAACACAGTGGCAGCAATGGTAACGCTATACTCCAAACTAGGGCATATAAAACCTTTACCAGACCTATACTTGATTACTGCTCACCTGCCTGGAACCCTCACTGTATTTCAGACACCAATACATTAGACAGGATCCAGAGATAATTTACTAGGAGAGTACTCAAATCTTCTGCTCGAAATAAAATTCCCTATACCACCAGGCTTGAAATTTTAGGTCTGGATAGCCTCGAACTACATCTTCTACATTTCGACCTATGCTTAGTTCATAAGATTATTTACCAAAATGTTCTACCTGTAAATGAGTACCCTAATTTCAACCGCAATAACACAAGGGCTATCAATAGATTTAAACTCAATGTAATTCGCTCTAATCTTAATTGTAGGAAATATGAGTTCTGCAATAGAGTAGTAAATGTCTGGAACACTCTACCTGATCCTGTTGTTAGCCTCTAATCCCCATACCTTTCACTGTAAACTGTCTACCATGGACCTTTCATGTTTCTTAAGAGGTCCCTAAGGGGGCATGCATAAGTGCACCAGTGCGCCTACCATCCCTGTCCTACTGTTCCCAATCATATGTAACCACTCTATGTGTTTATGGCTATGTTTTGCCAATTTATATCCTTTTTTTGTGCCAATTTGTTTTCTTGTACTTGTTGACAAATAAATAAATGAAATAAATGGAGTCAGTGGTGTCAATAAAGTCTAGAGACCTTGCAGGCATCCAGCACTGTGTCTTTCAGGGTGGTGGTGACTAGGAAAAAGGTTTTTCAAATGCTTTCTGGAGGAGGTGACGTTTAGTGACCATGGATTTCAAAAAACACCTATGGGCTACCCAAGGCTGGTGGGCCACACTGGGCCTACAGAATTTATGGGCCTGATGTAATAAATGAATCTGTTAGAGAAACTGATTTATTGACAGTAATTTGAAAAGTTAGTTATACTAAACCAAGCTTTGTCGAATTTGTTTTTAAATTAGTTTTACAAATGAATTTTTGGTATTGCATGCAAGAGATTAGTGCCAAGCAACAGGAAATCTATCTTTTTCTAATGACATGGCTTGTTTCTTATCCATTTTACAGTAGCAATAGCCAGCTAACATACCATGTTTCCCTGAAAATAAGACCCTGTCTTATATTTTTTTAAATCCTGAAATAAGCGCTTGGCCTTATTGCCATGCGCTCAAAAACCAGATTGGGTTTATTATCAGGGGATGTCTTATTTTGGGGGAAACAGGGTAATGAGATTTTTAGGCTCACCTAATCAGTAGTAGAGAAGAAAGTATGCTGATTCCTAATAGTGCATTATTTTTCTTAAAGTTTATAGACCAATCCCTTAATAAATTTGTTCTTGAACTGTTTAGATACCAGACTAACTATTCTGGTATTATCTGGAGTAATTTTTCTTCTATTTTTTGAATATGAAATATTTCCTATCTCCTGGCACTTTGCCCTTTATCCGGGCACTCTGAAGAATTACGGATAGCTAGAGGAGTTTCTAATTAACGTATTTATTAACATCAGATGTTTCTTTTTTCTTTTTATGATGCGAATTACTCAAAATCTGTTATATAAATTTCCAGCTTTAAAAAATTAGATTTAGCTATTAAAGGTGCTGTAGAGAAATACTGGCTGAAAGTAATATTAAAGACTTGCTACTTTATTTTTCTAATAAACTAAACATAAAACATAAGACAATGCTAATTATTATGAACAAAATATAAAGTTATCTTTTATCAGAATTTACCAGATATTACAAAACTGTTCAACTTCTAATAAAGTATCACTAGTTCAGGTTTCTTGCCATTTAGTTCTTGCTTAGTAAATGTTTTTAAAAATTAACTCAGGAACAATATTTTAGAAATTTTGCAATGAATATATTGACATTTATATGTGTTCTACCTTGAAAATATAAATGGATTAATATTAAATTGTATACTCTCTAGGTATAAGTATACAGCAATAGCTAAACAGATAGAATCCATGTATTTTATATATCTCATAAAGGAAGTTTGGATCGTTTAGTGTTTCAAGGTTGATTTATTGGATAAATCAATCATCATCCATTCCTGTACTCCCAAGAGGTCAGAACTGCAGTGGAAGAAGTCAAAGGGCAATCTCTGTGAGGTTGTTTACATTTCTTCTGTGACTTGCTTGATACAATGAACTATTTACTTTACAAAAATCTGTTCCTCATACTCATAATGTTGCTTCCCTTGCTTTTTAAAGAATAGATAAATTATGTTGTGTAGCAGAGAGCAAATTTAGATATTTTGGAGACAACTATGTCTCTAAAACAGGGGTCTCCAACCTTAGTAACTTTAAGACTTGTGGACTTCAACTCCCAGAGTTCCTCCCAGAGGAACTTCCCAGAGCTCTGCTGGCTGTGGAATTCTGGGAGTTGAAGTCCACAAACCTTAAAGTTACTAAAATTGGAGACCCCTGCTCTAAAAGACAGGCCTGAGAGGATTATGTCTGTATCAAGCTAGCCAGAGCTATCTCATTATCTGGCCTCTACTTTTATAGGCTGATCACACTTTGTAATATTCTTTATGTCAGTTTCAGTAAAATCAAGATAGTGTATTGGTAATAATAATAATAACAATAACAACAGAGTTGGAAGGGACCTTGGAGGCTTTATAGTCCAACCCCCTGCTCAGGCAGGAAATCCTACACTATCTCAGACAGATGGTTATCCAACATTTTCTTAAAAATTTTCAGTGTTGGAGCATTCACAACTTCTGCAGGCAAGTCGTTAATTGTTCTAACTGTCAGGAAATTTCTCCTTAGTTCTAAGTTGCTTCTTTCCTTGATCAGTTTCCACCCATTGCTTCTTGTTCTACCCTCAGTTGCTTTGGAGAACAGCCCGACTCCCTCTTCTTTGTGGCAGCCCCTGAGATATTGGAACACTGCTATCATGTCTCCCCTAGTCCTTCTTTTTATTAAACTAGACATACCCAGTTCCTGCAACCGTTCGTCATATGTTTTAGCCTCTAGTCCCCTAATCATCTTTGTTGCTCTTCTCTGCACTCTTTCTAGAGTCTCAGCATCTTTTTTACATCGCAGCGACCAAAACTGAATTCAGTATTCCAAGTGTGGCCTTACCAAGGCATTATAAAGTGGCACTAACACTTCATGTGATCTTGATTCTATCCCTCTGTTTATGCAGCCCAGAACTGTGTTGGCTTTTTTAGCAGTAGCTGCACACTGCTGGCTCATATCTAAATGGTTGTCCACTAGGACTCCAAGATCCCTCTCACAGTTACTACTATTGAGCAAGGTACCACATATAAGGTACCTGTGCATATATTTTTTTTGCCTAAATGTAGAACCTTACTTTTTTCACTGTTGAATTTCATTTTGTTAGATAGCGCCCAATGTTCAAGTCTGTCAAGATCGTTCTGTAACTTGAGCCTATCTTCTGGAGTGTTGGCTATTGCTGCCAGCTTGGTGTCATCTGCAAATTTGATGATTTCCCCATCTATCCCCTTGTCCAAGTCATTGATGAAGATGTTGAAGAGTACTGGGCCTAAAACAAAGCCTTGGGGTACTCCACTGCATACTTCCCTCCATGTGGATGTAGTTCCATTGAGGACTACACGTTGAGTGCGGTTGGTCTGTCTAACCCACATTTTTTTACTTTATCTAGTAGTAGGTTATGGTCTACTTTATCAAATGCTTTACTGAAGTCCAAGTAAATTATATTGACAGCATTCCTCTGTTCTACTAATTTTGTCACTTTGTCAAAGAATGCAATAAGATTAGTCTGGCATGATCTGTTTTTGACAAACCCATGTTGGCTTTTGGTTATTACTTTGTTTGCTTCTAGGTGTTTGGTGATTCGTTGCTTGATTATCTTTTCCAGAATCTTCCCCGGTATTGAGATCAGGCTGATAGGTTTGTAGTTTCCTGGATCTGTTGTTAGACTATGGCAGAGGAAACTGCTTCATCTTCACTTGACAGTAGAGCTCATGAGAGGTTTGGAGCTTTCCGGTTGTGTGGACTTTAGTATTCTAACAATGACCATAATAAAGAATTCTGAGGAAGATCCTCAGACTGAAAGAGATTTTACCGATGGAAGAGAATATTTGTAGCTCAGGGTTAAACTGTCTGTTTTCTGATTATTTGTCTGAGTTGGTAGTTCCTTGATTGGGGTATTGTTCACTGCTTGACTGTTAGTCTGGTATTAATCCTGGTGTTAGCCCCTGATTACTTGGGTGTTGATTGCTGCAAGAAGGTGTTTTGGTCTTTTTGTTTCCTTTTTGAATGTCTCTTTCAAGTGATGTATAAATATTCATTATCTCTGTGTGTCTGTTGATGGTAGACTTCAAGGAATTCCCTAGACATAGCTTGATCTAGGATGCTCACAATTTCCCGTTTGAAACTATAGTTAAGTCTGCCATGTATAATACAATTAAGGAATTTTCATCATGTCTTCTGTCTGCTAGTTCAAGTTAATGGAAGTTATCTGCCAGTCTTCTGCCTGTCTATACATAGTGACAGTTACAGTTGTTATACTGTAGATGACAGTTACAGTTGTTATACTGTTGTAGATGACTTCTATAGGTTACATCTTCTTGTGCTTCTTGTGCTACTGGGTCTTTCAGCTTATTTATGATGTTTTGGATATATAGTTTTATGTGCTGTGGTAATGCCATGTAGTTGTAATTGTCTATTGGTTGTTTCTCAGATGTTTTTGATGTATGGCAGTGTTATCTTTTTCATAGCTTGTGTTGGTTGTGCTGTAGTAGGTTGAATATCAGATATTTTTTTTGTAAAGTTGCATGGGTATCTATTTTGTGAGAAGATGTTGTATAGGTGTTCTGTTTCCTTTTCCCTGTTGTTCAGGCAGGGTGTTTGTGCTCATATAAATAGAGTTCTTACACTGCTTCTCTTGTGGGAGATTGAATTGTTGCTTTGGTAGTGGAGCACTTGGCTGCTGTGAGTGGTTTTATGATAAACTTATATTTCTAATTTGTCATAATTTCTTCTGCAGTTGAGGAATGTGCTACAAGTTGCAGATGGTTTTTCCTGTAGGAGTAGATAGCCACATCTTCACATCTGTTCTTTGTATTGTCCTGATCAAGAGTTTTCATACCCAGCATTTCCATTAGCCATCGATGTGATCTGGCTACCCTCCATAAGCAGGATCATTTTATTATTATCATTTTTGCTTCCATGCCCTTCATTTGTTTTAGTTCTCCATCATGTTTAGTTTGTTCTTCTGCATTGGAATGAAAAGCTCCATGGTAACTAAACTTAGGACAAAAGTCCCCAGTAGTGTAACTGTGTATATCCTTGCCACTCCACTATGCTTCCCATAACCGAATGCAATCAATTCATTAGAGCATTACTTCTGTGAGCCAATCAGCTTATCTCAACACATCTTCTTAGGGAACAGGATGCTCAGGCAGGGTATGAACAAATTAGCAAAATCTGCCGCTTTCATAGCAGATACTACGGTAGGAAATTAACATAGCCGCTAAGATAAAACTCTTGCTGAAGAATTGGTACACAGCCTCTAAATCAAGATTAGTCTTCTTATTGGAATCCTTCAAAAGTACTAAGCTATTCAGAGTCCCTATTTTAAGGTTTAAACTTGCGTAGCTTGTTAAGCAAAACCAAACAAAGTCCTTGATCAAGAGGAGTAGGGCTTCTGAATGTCAGTTTACAAGCTCAGGGCTTTCTGTTGAATCTTGGTCATTAAGGAGGATGGGGAACTTCTCCATAAGGGGTTAAGCCTTCAGCCCAGCACTCTTTTCCACTATAAACGGTAACAACATAATCACAGCTTCCCTGTGGGTGGAAGGTTAATTATTTTGTCAGTCTCACTCCATAAAATATTAGACGTGTGGCTTCCTGTACTTGCAGCATAGAATTCACCCTTTCCTCTCTTATCAAGATTATTTCATCCCATCTGTGAGATGACTAAGCACAGTTTGGGCCACAGGTCCCACTTGAAGTAACGGTTGACTATAGCTGATTTGTTGTTAGAGTGGGGTGAGAAACAGAAGATCAGGCCCCTTTCATTTTTTACTTTGTTTTGCAGACAAAACTGTTTTAATTTTGTGATGATGCTTAAAGTCATTGGAATATATTAAAACAATAAAAAAGAAAATGACTCCTCCGGTTCAACTCTATGGACATCTCCAAGTTGTTTTCTTGACAAGAGTACAGAAATGATTTGCTACTGCCATTTTCTGGGATAGTATTATTGTGGAGATATAGTGTGGTAGGATGATGATGATGATGATTTCCAAGCATAGCACACAGCCCTGGAATTTTCTATTAGTATACCCAACATTTCATCAGAGCCAACATTATTTAGCTTTTTGAACAATGTGAATTTAATTTCTGCCACCTTGTAGTGACCATAGAAATACTGAAATTTGTGAACATTGCCATCTTTCTTTCACATATTATTTTTATTTATTTTATTTTATTTATTTCAACTTTTATACCGCCCTTCTCCCAAAGGACCCAGAGCGGTTTACAGCCGATAAAAGATACACAGAACAAAAGTTAAAAACATATTTAAAAAACTGATTATAAAATGGCCTAATAATGTTAAAACTAATACAAAACCACCATAAAACCCCCACTTAAAAATTTTCATCAGGCTAGCCCTGCACGATGAAATAAAAAAGTCTTGAGCTCGCGTTTAAAAGACCGGAGGTCGGGGAGTTGACGCAGCCCTGGAGGCAACTCGTTCCAAAGGGCAGGAGCCCCCACAGAGAAGGCCCTCCCCCTGGGGGCCGCCAGTCTATATTGTTTGGCTGACGGCACCCTGAGGAGGCCCTCCCTATGGGAGCGCACAGGCCGATGGGCGGCTATAGGTGGCAGTAGGCGGTCCCGTAAGTAACCCGGTCCTGTGCCATGGAGCGCTTTAAAGGTGATAACCAACACCTTGAATTGCACCCAGAAGACCACCAGCAACCAGTGAAGACATAGATCTTGCAACCATATTGTATTAGTTCTTTTTATACTGTACTAGGCTTCTATTAGATTCCTATCTTTTCTTAACAGCATTCTTTGAATTCTTTAACAATGTAGGTAGAATGTTTGTTCCCACAGTAACCAATGCAGTAGTAGTCTTCTGCTTATGTTCCCTAACAAGTAATATTTAAAAGATTATGTCTGCATACTTTTCTTAGGTAAGTTTAGAATCAATGATTGTTCTATAACCCTGGATTTGCATTGTACCTCTAATTTGCTTGTCTGGCTAACAAACTGCAGAAACGGATCTGGCGGCAAGATGTTTTTAAATGCCAAAGTGTGATGTAGTGGTTGAGGTACTAAAGCTAGAAATCAAGAGAGAGTTTTCATCCTATTCTTGGGCACAAGGCCAATTGTTGGGCCAGTTACTCTTTCTCAGCCCTATGAAGCAGGCAATGGCAATCCACCTTTGGAAAAAATAAATTTACCAAGGAAATCTCAGGAATTGGTCTAGATGATCCTTGTAGCTATATTGCAAACTGTTGCTGTTAATTTGCTTGCTGAATTTTCTGATGCGTCGGAGTTTTAAAGATGGGAGAAATTGCATTGCTTTTTTATTTTGGGTTTCTTTTTGTCTTTAAAATCAGCATGAAAAGATGAATACAACCAGCATGAAACAATGAATGCAACCAGCTTGTCACATGGTAATCTGGGAAATTTGCCCATTTCTTAAATGGATGCAGTATAGAAATGAAAATGACTTTGGCTGGTTCTGAACTACTCCTTATCTAATTTTTATTTTCTTGCTGGATACATTATTTCTGCCATGAAGATGCTCTACCTGTCTCTCCCTGGATTCGTAAAAAACTACATTATAGCTCCCTGACTTTTTGTACTGAAGCTGGCTTAAACATTGCATTATGTTTAAGCCAATTGAGCACTTCCTTTAAAAAAATCATTCATTTATACATCCAGTTTCAAGCCACCCAACTCCACAGAAGCTATGCACAGCTTGCAATTAAAAATTGAAAATATTTTTTTATGAAAACAATCAGAAGAAAAGAATGCAGTTGATCAGAAAGCAGAACCAAAAAATCCAAAGGGGATCAGTCACCATCCTACCCCAAGACCTGGGAGAACCACCAAGTTTGTAATAATTTGTAGAAAGTTAAAAGGGTGGGAGGAGAAAGGATCTCCTGAAAGAGGGAAATCACCTCAGAAGGCAGGCGCTATTACCAAAAAGGCACATTGGTTCAAATTTTCTTTGAAAACTTCCAGTGATGGAGAATCCATGACATTTGGGGGCAGGTTTGTTCATCTTATGGTTAACTAATTCTTTCTCATTTTGAATTTGAATCTCTCTCTCTCTCTTTCTCTGTCTAGAATAAACTTATCCAGTACTTTTACTGATAGAAACTATTAGAAGAATTACTTGGGAATTAATAAAGAAATGTTTTTTTCTCCGAGTGACATTACTTTTGAAAATTGGCCAAACGTTTGTAGAAATGCACCTGATTTATTAAATTTATGTGCCGCTGAATTCCAGAGGTTTTTTTTTTCAATTTTTTGTTTTGTTGGATTCATAAAATTATTTGGTCAAACCATAATTTATTTTGTGCTAGGGAAAATGTGTTTCTTAGTTTCTCTTCTTTTCCCATACAGCATATCAAAATACGCTAGAACTTTAAAATTTCTACTAAAAACGACAATTTTAAGCATTTTCTGAAAAAGCATTTTTAAATGACTTTATAATATTGTGATATCTAGCATTCAGATGATTGATAGCTATTTTCCAGACTAGAATCAATGTGTCTCAGGTCTAGGAGCTGAAGAATTTATTTCATTTTTACCATCTTTTCAGCTATATTTGCCATACGTTTCTGATATTCAAAGTGGTATCTAAAACACACTATTTTAAATAAAATGGGTATATAGCAATATAAATAGAACTAAAAAAATTAGCAACCATTTAGTTTGGTTTAAGTTTTAGTTCTTTCTAAATCCCAGTATTGATGTTAATTTTCTCATTTCTAATTTAAATGTTGTGAATCATTGTTGTAACAACTTTAAGTCTATTTATATAATCCTTGCTAAATTAAAAAAAATAATTGCAAATATTACTATTTTAACAAAACTTTAATGGTGCTTAAATATTTTTCTGGCTCGCAAAGGCTTAAATTTGAAGTCTATGTGTGTGTGTGCATGAGTCTGCACGCATGTGCTTTTAAGAACCTGCCTTCCATTGAGGACCTGTATACTGCACGAATCAAGAAGAGGGCCGTGAAAATATTTACAGACCCCTCGCATCCTGGACATAAACTGTTTCAACCACTACCCTCAAAATGACGCTATAGAGCACTGCACACCAGAACAACTAGACACAAGAATAGTTTTTTCCCGAAGGCCATCACTCTGCTAAACAAATAATTCCATCAACACTGTCAGACTATTTACTGAATCTGCACTACTATTAATCTTCTCATAGTTCCCATCACCAATCTCTTTCCATTTATGACTGTATGACTATAACTTGTTGCTGGCAATCCTTATGATTTATATTGATATATTGACCATCAATTGTGTTGTAAATGTTGTACCTTGATGAAGGTATCTTTTCTTTTATGTACACTGAGAGCATCTGCACCAAGACAAATTCCATGTGTGTCCAATCACACTTGGCCAATAAAAATTCTATTCTATTCTATGTGCTTTTAAGGCTACAATATTCCTTTATAAAGTTATCTTGGATTAAACACTACTGGCCACAAAGAAATGCTTAGCAGATATGTATCAGATTTACCTGGTAAACCATGGTTCAAAAATCTTGAGCAAAATGATAAATTGTAGCAGAACACACTGATTATGACTTCCTCTATCAGTTCAAGCTTCTTTCAAGATCAACTCATAACACAAATGTTATAATAAATCCTGAAAGTTACAGAAGCAAGAACCCATGAGTCAGTTTCTAGAAAAGAATGTGTCTACATTGCATCAAAAATGTATCCCTTCTCCCGACTCCCATTTCTAAGTAAGTTTTTCAACAATGCCTGTATTTTCAAAATTTATTGAATACATTCCTGGTGACTATTTTGTGTACAATTTGCAAACAACAGTTTGCCATTACCTTCATCTGGGATCTTCCTACACAGCCAATCCAAATACTTATTGGATCTGAGACTGCTTAGTTTTGGGGAAAAATTAACCAAGATTGTTGCAGTGGGACCTCTCTTCAACGGTTTTTCATATATTTCAGCCAAGCTATTCCTTTCTGTGCTAGAGAAATTCTTTCTTCCTCCGTTATGCTTCTAGAAAGTAAAATAAATTTAGTCTTATCTAGATTCAGTCTATTCATACACTATTCATTTCCTTTATCATAGCTATCAAACAGTTTTCAAGGTAAAGACAATTTCTTCGAAGAAACATACAAATAGACATGCTGACAGCAATCTGTTCTTAAGCTATCTGGAATAAAAATGGAGCAGAGGTAAAACCACAACTGCACAAGAGACAAATCCAAGTCCAAGGAAAATGATAATACCAACATTTGTTAAGAAATAGGATAAAACCTGTCTTTTTTACTAAAGAATGTTCAGTTCTGGTCTATTATATCAAAGGCTAAAGCTGCTTGAAGAATCAGAATTGGATTCTGACTTGTTTCAGAACTGTAGAGGAATCACGTGTGATGCAGGAATATCTGAAGTTTTTATGCTGCCATGTGGTCAATTACTTTTGAGACAAAGCTATAAGTGGGTCTAAATATTATCAGATTTTTCATCAAACTATTGTTTTTCTGAAAATAAATTAATACTATTTTAAAATTTTGTGAAAACATACTCTTTCAATACACCAACTGCAGAGATCAACTTGGACTCTAGAACAATGATTCTGTCAGGCTTGAAAGACCAAGTTTTCACATGAAATTTCAGTTTAGCTGAATTATTGCTAAAAGCCTATGGACAGGAACCTTTCCACTAATTAATTAATTAATTAATATTGTAGAACCCCTAAGCATAATCTTTGAAAAAGCTTTCACGACCAGTTCCCTTCCCAAACTTTGGTCACTAGCCACGGTCATCCCTGTCTTCAAAAAAGGAGACCGCAGTCTAGTTGAAAATTACAGACCAATCTCTCTATGCTGCGTCACCTGCAAAGTAATGGAATCTATCATCAACCAATCCATTACCCTCCACCTAGAAACAAACAACCTACTCTCTAATAAACAATTTGGTTTCAGAAAAAAATTATCATGTAATTTACAACTTCTTCACTGCAAAAACATATGGACTACAAATCTTGATCAAGGCAAAGCAATAGATGCAATTTACATAGACATCTGTAAAGCTTTTGATTCAGTGGTACAAGATAAACTTTTCCTAAAACTAAAATCCTACGGCATCTCCGGACCCCTCCACAGTTGGATAACAGCTTTCCTGTCAAACAGACAACAAGTGGTCAAAATTGATCTCTATCAAATCCTGTTCCTGTCAATAGTGGCATTCCCCAAGGCAGCGTTCTTGAACCAACATTCTTCATATTATACATTAATATTCTTTGTGACCATATTATAAGTAATTGCGTTCTCTTTGTTGACGATGTTAAACTACTTAACACCACCAACAATACAGCTACCCTTCAAAAAGACCTTGACTTTGTTTCGGAATGGTCTAAAACTTGGCAACTCCAAATCTCAACCAGCAAATGATCTGTCTTACACATTGGAAAAAAGAATCTGAACACTAAATACAAGCTTGATGTACATTACCTTACAGATGACCCCCACCCTGTTAAAGACCTTTGAGTTTTCATATCAAATGATCTAAGTGCCAAAACCCACTGCAACTACATCGCAAAAAAGGCTTTAAGAGTTGTAAACCTAATTTTGTGTAGCTTCTTCTCCAGAAACACTACACTACTAACCAGAGTATATAAAACATTTGCTAGACCAATTCTTGAATACAGCTCGCCTGTCTGGAACCCATACCTCATTTCAGACATTAATACAATTGATTGTGTCCAGAAATATTTTACAAGAAGAGTTCTTCACTCCTCTGATTACAACAAAATACCTTATTCCACCAGACTTGAAATCCTGGGTTTAGAAAACTTAGAACTCCTCCGTCTTCGACATGACCTGAGTTTAACTCATAGAATCATCTGTTACAATGTCCTTCCTGTTGAAGACTACTTTAGCTTCAATTGCAACAATACATGAGCACACAATAGATTTAAGCTTAATGTGAACCGCTCCAATCTTGATTGCAGAAAATATGACTTCAGTAACAGAGATGTTAATACTTGGAATACACTACCAGACTCTGTGGTCTCTTCCCAAAATCCCCAAAGCTTTAACCGAAAACTATCTACTATTGACCTCACCCCATTCCTAAGAGGTTTGTAAGGGGTGTGCATAAGAGCACAAGCGTGCCTACCGTTCCTGTCCTAATGTTCCCTTTCATTATATCCAATTAATATAGTTATTACATACTTATGCTTATATACAGTATATGCTTATATATCGTATAGTTATTTCATGCTTATGCTTATATATACTGTTGTGACAAATAAAAAAAATCAAAAAAAATAATGGTCAGCACCTGGTTATAATTTGATACGGGTAACAGCAATCAAGGAGGGGACTGGACTTAGTTCATTTGTAACAATTCTAGGCTGATCCTTCTTTTTACTTGTCTTCCTTGCTCTACAGTTCTAAACATGGTCAATTTGGAGGGTTGATTTTTTTTTTTGTCTTGGGACCCTTCAGCACTGTGTCCCTTTGTTTTGCTGTATTTGTTTCAGCTACTTACTCTGTTGTGTATTATACTAAGGATATAGCAATAGCAATAGCACTTAGACTTATATACTGCTTCACAGTGCTTTATAGCCTTCTCTAAACGGTCCTCATTTTACCCACCTCAGAAGGATGGAAGGCTGAGTCAACCTTGAGCCGGTGAGACTCGAACTGCCAAACTGCTGGCAATATAAGAAGGATAATGTAGAGCTTGAACAAGTACAAAAAAAGACAACCAAAATGAAAAGGACACTAGAATGGCTTCCATACAAAAATGACATTGGAAAAGACACAGGGGCAGGGCCAAGCCAAAATATATAAAATCATGTGAAGATCTTGCGGCCTTGTTTGTCTATGAGCCTGCTTGCTTAGTGACATTCATCATCATGGTTGAGTATGAGGTTTGCTGTTTGCTTATATATGGTGGCTTGCCCTTCCAGGTTTGATAGGGTGTGGTTTCTTCCTTAATGGTTCTTGATTGTTATATTGTTTTTTACTTGACTGATGTCTAAAACACCATGTATGACATAGGTAAAATTGACAGATATTTTTTTTTCTCCCTCAAGAGGAGAAATTGTACAGCATGATTAAAATGGAGTCCAAGTGTATGGTATATTCCTTGCCTGCAGCAAGAAACATGATACTTTAGAAAAGGAAAGAACTTGGTAAACTTGTATAATATAAGCAGAATGCTTGCTCTGAACATTTGGTTCATTCTTCAAGAAAGTAGTTGAACAGATCTGCCTTAATTTGGACACCTACATTACAGAAGGGCTTAACATTTTAAGGAACTGCTTAACATTTTAAGGAACAGAAGCAGTGGTGGGATTCAGCCAGTTCGCACCACTTCGGGAGAACCGGTTGTTAACTTTGTGAGCAGTTTGGCAAACTGGTTGTTGGAAGAAATCATTAAGGCAGAGAACCGGTTGTTAAATTACTTGAACCCCACCACTGAACAGAAGAGTTTGTACTTTAACATCTTAACTCCAGGGGTGAAATGCTCCCGGTTCTGACCGGATCTGGCGATCTGGTAGCAATCATGGCTGGTAGTTCAGCGATCCGGTAGCGATGGCGGAGCAAAGCTCTGCCCATCTGCCCGGGTGTCATTACTTCCTGGTTTTAACCAGGAAGTAATGTGTTTTTTATCTTCTGCACATGCGTAGAAAGTCCACGTGCGGCGTGTGCACTTCCAAACCGGTATGGAAGGTAAGTAGATTTCACCCCTGCTTAACTACCTTGACTGCCTTCTCTTCTGCCATTCCTCTTTGTTATCTCTGTTTATTTTTTCCTTTTTCCAGGCAAGCTGGCAGATCGGCCAACATACCTCCCTCCCCAAAATGTAGAGATCCTCATACCCCGCTCCCACAAATGTAGTGATGGGATCTAGCTATACTTTTCATTCTGTAGGAGACTTTATGAGATTGATTTGGATTCCAGAGGAATTCTTTGAAATAAAGATTATGCTGAAGTCTGGGGTTAAAAAACATTAGTTGATTAATTGATTGACTGACTGATTGACTGAATTATAGTCTATTTTTTTCTCTTGAGAGCTTCAAAGTTTTTTAAGGGAATAGGTGTGAGCAGTTTCCCTTACTTTAGATCCAAAACAAGCCTGTCAGATAAATTTACAATGACCATATTTTCTTGGAAAAAAACAATTGAAAAGGGGGCAAATATGAAAGAGGTTCATAAGGATAAAAATTATTTTTGTTTATAACTGCTATGCAAAATTCAAGAACAAAACCAAGAAAAATAAAAAATTAAATAAATCTAAAAAACTGTTGAAATAATACACTGTACTTTATAATAAAGGATGTATGGACAGTATAGGTAAATTAGACTGAAAAAAATGCTTGACTCAAAATTACTCACTGGTTTTCTGCGGGCCTTTTGAGTCTAGGTCCAATACTTTAAATTATTACAGGCTTTCTACATCAAATTAAAAAAATATCATAAGGGCAAGAAGCCTTTAAAATGCCAAATAAGGTATTTATCTGAATATTGACATTTCTGGGGATGTTCATCCCCCCAATATGAGCCATTATGTAAAATCCACACATTTCCACAGTAGTATCTGAAACTAATTTACTTTAACACTAAATAGAACTGCAGCAGAATATGCTTACACTATCTTTATTATTTTTTCTACAAATAAAACATTAGAAGGCAATGGGATTTACTTGTGCAGAATTTAGCTAGCCCAGTGGGCATGATGTTGCTATAGACTTTATGATAGCTTTTCTACATTTCACAGCCAGCATAATCAAAATTCCGGGAGGGCTACTTTCTGGTATAGGCTGTACTGAAAGAGCAGACTACTCATAATAAAGATACACTTTTTTAAGTAGACAAAGGCCCTGTCTGTAAATGCTCAATTCCATTTTGTCTTTAGAAACTGTGAAATAGCATACAGATATACCTCCTTAATGATGGTAATTGGGATCAGACTTTCCATTACTAAGTGACTTAATTGTAAAGTACGGTAAAGTATGATGTTACGTGACTGTGCCATTTAGTAATGATAGTTCTGACAGTCAATGATTGCCATCGTTAAATGATTTACCGTGATTTGTTAAGCAAAAACTTCACATGACTGTGACTTCTGACTTCCTGCTGACTTCAATCCCCATCAACTTTTTTTTGTGGAAAGTTGACAGGGAAGATTGCAAATTGCAATTATGTGACTGCAAGATGCTACAGAAGTTGGAACTTCTGTTGCTGAGCACTCCAATCACAATGACATGATTGCAGGAGCTCTCCATTAGCTAGAATTTGGGGGAGTATTTAGAATAGAATAACAGAGTTGGAAGGGAACTTGGAGGTCTTTTAGTCCAACCCCTGCTTAGGCAGGAAACCCTACACCATTTATCCAGGATCTTCTTAAAAACTTCCAGTGTTGGCGCATGCGCAACTTCTGGAGGCAAGTTGTTGCACTGTCAGGAAATTTCTCCTTAGTTCTTCTCTCCTTGATTAGTTTCCACCCATTGCTTCTTGCTCTCAGGTACTTTGGAAAATAGTTTGACTCCCTCTTCTTTGTGGCAACTCCTGAGATATTGGAATACTGCTATCATCTCTCCCCTAGTCCTTCTTTTCATTAAACTAGACATACCGAGTTCCTGCAACCATTCGTCATATATTTTAGCCTCCAGTCCCCTAATCATCTTTGTTGCTCTTCTCTGCACTCTTTCTAGAGTCTCAGCATCTTTTTTACATCGTGGCAACCAAAACTGAATGCAGTATTCCAAGTGTGGCCTTACCAAGGCATTATAAAGTGGTACTAACACTTCACGTGATCTTGATTCTATCCCTCTGTTTATGTAGCCCAGAACTGTTTTGCCTTTTTTGGCAGCTGCTGGCTCATATTTAAATGGTTGTCCACTAGTACTCCAAGTTCCCTCTCACAGTTACTATTGAGCAAGGTACCGCATATACTGTACTTGTGCATTTTGTTTTTCTTGCCTAAATGTAGAACCTTACTTTTTTCACCTTTTTTCATTTGTAATGAAAATTTGTTCAAAGTTGTCATAAGTTCAAGTTGTCACTGAATAAGTGGTTGCTAACTGAAGACCACCAGTATAAATAAGAGCGACCTCATACCTTTGGATTCTAAGGTGCTAAAGATTTATATGCTCTAAATGTTTTCCTCTTTTACACCATTCATTTTCCCTAAATTACTTTTTAAAGGAACACGAGTTTAATGAAGTTTAGACTCTTAATGGTTTAAAAGTGCACCCCTTAGCACGGTCTGTAGCTGAGTTTTTTGCAGCTCATGGGGAAATTGTTAAAATTTATAAACAGCATCATTCCAGAGTTTCAGCTCATTAGCATACAGCTGGTTATGAGGGACAGAGCCCTGTTTCCCTTCTATTGATAGCTGTAGGAGAATAGTAATCTGGGAGAGAGCAGTTGGGAGGCAGAGGCATCTGGCACATTTTGCTGCCTCCCAAAATGTAGCAGCAAAACTTTTGACTTTGGATGGGTGGTGTAGACTTTTTTTTTTGTTAACCCTTTTTAAGTTCCCAAAGCATAGTAATTTTGCATTTAATATCCACTGTCCCCACAAAACCTTTTTAAAAAAAGATTAAGAGTGTTTGGCTCTACCCACAGTGACTTCGTTGTATAACAACCCCTTGGAGCTGAAACTATTTGCAATGAGTTATTCAGTCCTGGCTTCAAAAAAACCTGCCCATCTATACTCTATAAAACATCTGAATATTAATATTACTGCAGAACATTAATATGGATAATGGACCAACTGTTCAATAAGAGAAGATCTACCATAGATAAGATTTCCCTGTGGGTCTTTGAAGATGATCCGATGGGCAGATTTCATTTGGAGTAGGCAGTCTTGCGGATATGCATGTTCAAAGCCATAAAAGGTTATTTTCATTACCATGCCCTTGAATTATAGTTAATTTAGTAACTATAATAAACATTAGTTGGTAAAGGTTATAATCTAAAGTTTTACTAAGTATTTAATAAGTATTTTCTCTTTTGAAAAACCTAAGAAGAATTCTCTTCAGTTTATAAGTAATCATCACCATCCATAGTTTTAACCTATGGCAATTTTGCAATGTGAATTCAGATATAATATATTGGAGTGGATTGCAAATTTCAGCTCAGCTCACATAGACTTTTTATAAACTACAAGTAGCCCTTGCTTATTGACTATTTGTTCAGCAACCATTCAAAAGTACATTTGCACTGAAAAGGAGATTTATGACTAGTCCCTGAATTTACAGCTGTCGCAGTGTACCCGTGTTCAAGGATCACCATTTGTGACCTCACAGTTTGCTTCCAACAAGCAAAGTCAATGGGAAAGTCAACAGGTAGTCTCAAGTTGTTGTCACAATACTTCGTTCTTATTGACTGAGGTGATTTGCTTAATGGCAGCAGCTGGAACTGACATCATAAACTGGGTATAGTCCAGGGGTGGGCTCTACTTACCTTTACTACCAGTTCACAACGGGATCGCGTATGCACAGATGGGTGGGTGGAGCCTGTCCCCAGTTTTATTACCTGTTCACAAGAACCAGACTGAACTGGGGGCAACCCACCACTGGTATAGTCACATGATATTTTACTTTATGACTGCATTGCTTAGTGACAGAATTACTGTAGGAGATGAGCAGACTAAGCCTGATAGTGGGGTCAAATGTGTCATCAGTTTGGAGTCATTATGTTCCCACTCCATTGACTCTTATCTAATGCCAATTTGGTTTGACAATTAGTAGTTGGAATTCTTGTGTATCAGTAGCATATAATAGATTTTTAGTGCTTTGAACTCAACTCCTATTCCTAATTACTTGCACCTGACAGTTATGGTCCTAATAGTTCTAATCTATAAAATGCAAGACTACATGATTTCTAATCAACTTCCAGTAAAATCACATTAAAGCTCTTTTTCATGTAAGTTATGTTTCCTATAGTTATTTGATTTGCACAATAAGGAAATAAGTTCTATATGTCAGTCTTTGTGTGTGTGTGTGTTTTGTGTATGAAACATTATATGTAAATGGAAAATATGAAAAGCATTCATCTCTTACATATTAAATAAATAAGAAGCCTCTTGTTAAGAGATATTTTAATATCAAATTATAATTATTTACAAAAGCAATTAAATCAGCAATATAAACTTCTATAAATAGTTCTGCTATACTCTGCAGTCTCAGTTTCTAAATTATCCTCCAGATGAGTCTCTGAGAATCAGGGGTGCTATTCAGCAGGTTCTGACAGGTTCTGGAGAACCAGCAGAAGAAATTTTGAGTAGTTTGGAGAATCGGCAAATACCACCTCTGGCTGGCCCCAGAGTGGGGTGGGAATGGAGATTTTGCAATAACCTTCCCCCAGGAGTGGGGAGGGAATGGGGATTTTGCAGTATCCTTCCCCTGCCACATCCACCAAGCCATGGCCGCAAAACCTGTAGTAAAAAAATTGAATTCCACCACTGCTGAGAAGTACAATGTTTACTGACATATAGACAGAAAAGATATTCAGCTTGTTATAATTGATAAAGGATCTTTCCAAACTGTAGTATCAGTCTTTGTGCAGGTAGGAAATAATATAATATCCATTTCTATTCTCAAGAAATTATTTCTGTTATGTCAAAATTTCATTTAAAAAAAAAGATGGAAAACAGTCTTTCAAATAATGGTTTATCTGTATATTTATTTATGCATATACAATAATCTATATATCTCCCACTTCCAACCCTCAGGGTGGTTTTCAATATAGTTTTATAATATAGCTTTATAAGTATTTGCAAATTTATATAAAACATGTCTATACCAGTTCCTACCTCTTAAAATGTTCAACTTCAAGTCCACTTGAGGTATTTCAAAGTACAAATTATTATTCGCTTGCCAGATTTTTTCATGCTGAAAACTGGAATAAATATTACACTGCATATTATCAAACCTGCCATGCTAAATCAATTCTAACTTTTAATCTTTTCTGTAGCATTGGTGAATTCTTTATCGATGGGGATGATTTTCTTCTGTTCTCCCATTGTCAGTGTATTTACCAACATATTTGGTTGTCGAAAAGTAGCTGTAGTAGGAGCAGCTGTTGCTTTCGTTGGGCTCCTTTCAAGCTCCTTTGTAAGGTAAGAATACTAATTTTTACTGACTTCAAAATGCAGTTGGCCTCTAGCAGTATATTTAGGGCACTCCCTTGACAACTGTCATATTTCTTCTGCCCAACCTCCCAACTTCCTATCATTAGATCATGATCTTGGTCTTAAATCATGCTTGGTGACAGAACAGATCATGATCTTCAGGGTGCTGTTGGATTCTAAAGTGCTAGGATAATACTTTAAATATGACATAATTTTAGTCAAAACACTAAAATTATGTCATGTTTAAAGTATTATCCTAGCACTTCAGAATCCATACACAATCTGTTCTGTCATCAAGCATCATTTAAGCATCCAATTCTGGGGTAAAGTGGGTAAATAAACTTTTTATTTTTGTATTAAAAGTGAGAAAACATCTTACCCCAGGGATTATTGTATATTCAAGAAAATAGTGAGATTTTACATGGACTGCTCTTGAGCTATGAACTCTTTGCTGCCTATTTGTCAATGCTTTGAGGTAAACAGATTCCACACAGATCACAGGAACTCTGCTTTATGGTTGCAGTGTATAGGAACAGAATCTTGGAAGCACAACAGTTTCTCTCTTTCTCCTCTGAACCTTATACTTAACCAAATCAAAGCCAGACAATCTTTAGTTTCTTTGTCATATTTTCTTCTCTTTTAGGACTAAGTTAATGCTTATGTAATTGCCCTTGCCTTTTTTCTTCAAGGTTACCTTCATATGTCTCTACACCATTTGTTCAAGACAAAATCATTCAGATCTTCCTTTTCAAATTTGAAAAGATTGTTCAAAGTAATTTGTAAAATTGCATAAGGTTGTAAAATGATGTACAGTATTGGGAAAAATTCTATTATACATCCCTGCATAATTAAGGGTGCATATAGTAGCACTTTATATCCCAACTGAATGTTTCGTAGAAATATGTTCTCTTTATTTAGTTAATCACTTCTGGAAGTGCAGTGGGTGTGTGGTTTTGCTTTAAGCCTCATTTACCAGTTCCAGTAGCTGGAAATGGTTTCAATTCATGCATTTCAATCATGCTGTGAAGCTTCCCTTGACACTTCCAGTAAGCTAATGAAAGTTTCAGAAGATGCTTTTTTATATGCCCACAGAAGAGATAAACAGTACATTTATCAAATTTACAAATGATACGGATTTACTGGCACTGCTAGAATACTGGTCTCAAAAATGGGATATGGACAAGATGATTCATTGGGGTGCAAGAAAAAATAAAACATCTATATTTATCTCATCCTTTTAAAATGTATATTTTGGGTATATATTTTATAATGTGCATAATATATTACAATAGTATTAGATGGATGTAATTTATAAATAAATAATTGAGGATGCTCTTTTTTTTTTTTTACAAAACATTTGGAGACTGTGAACTTGAAAGACAGAAATAAAATTCAGTTTGATTTAATCTTCATAAATTAGAAGAATTGGATGAAAGTAACAAAATAAAATGTAGTATACACCTTGTTACTGTTCTTTTAGGAAATAGGAGCCAAATGATCAAGTATATGATGGGAATAGAATCTGAATATGAATCAATAGTATAACTGCAGAAAAGGTCAAATGTAATTTTAGGTTATAACAGAATTATAATTTTCATATCACAAGAAATATTTTTCTTCATTATGCAAACCATGTGAAAAACATAGTGTCAGAAAATATATTTAATGTATAATTAATGTTGGTTTGAACTATGCAAAATTACATTTTCGGGATAAAAGTTGGATCATGTAAACATTATAGAAAGATAGCCTTTTAGATATGATATAAACAATATTTTAGAGTAGAGCCAGCATCATAAGTACTAAATTATTTTTGATTTTCTAACAATATCCAAATATCAATATAAAAAAATGAAAAATTAAAAAAGGAAAATATGCCAAAGACCCCAGTTAACACTGTTTTCTATTTGTTGTAGCTCACTTGGACCTCTATATTTCACATATGGAATCTTGCTTGGCTGTGGCTGCTCATTTAGCTATCAGCCATCCCTGGTCATTTTGGGACATTATTTCAAGAAGCGCCTGGGACTAGTAAATGGCATTGTTACCGCTGGGAGTAGTTTATTTACTATAACACTGCCTTTTCTTTTAGATGAACTGGTCAGTTCTGTTGGCCTCTATTGGACTTTTCGAATCCTATGCATTTTTTTATTTATTCTCTTCCTGGCTGGCTTTACTTACAAGCCTATCATGCCTAATAACAAACAAAGTGAAAAAGGGAAGAAGTTCAAATTACCTCCAGCGAAAGAACTGTGCAATTTTTCCATTTTCAAAATTCTGAGTTATAGAATCTGGGCTCTGGGGATTCCAGCTGCTTTATTTGGATATTTCATACCTTATGTTCATCTAGTAAGTATTCATACTTCTTTCTGTTTTTATATTTATTGCTTACATAAGTAAATATAATAAACTTTATGTTAAAATACTTAGCTTTTTTTAAAAAAATGTTCTTTTTAACAAAAGACCAGTTAAGATTTCTTCATTTCCTTCACTTTATTTAATTTGTGTAAAAAGCTATATTAAACTGGGGTAGGGGGTCTTCAGACAATTATTTGCAGAGCATAATCTTGGCTTAAGACCTAAGACAAAAGCTCAGATATGAATGAAACAGTTGCTGGCTCAAAACCCATCTTTAGGGATTACTGTTAAACTAGAAAATCTTCAATCAGCCATGATTTCTTTTTTTATCCGTTATGTTTCATAGTTTGAAGTCTGTTTAAGATTATGCTACAGCTCATGTTTATTTTTTTAGTAAATAAAAAGTCCATTATGTTTGGGTGCTATAAAAAGAAGAGCAAAGGAACTGTTTGTTGGGGCAAAACATCTTGGTCTGTTTAGTTGAGATACAGTCATGTGAATTTATTTATTTATTAGATTTATGTGCAGTTCATCTTGTCTAGGATAGAATTACAATATTATACAACAAATGATAAATTTAAAAAATCTTAAGGTCAACTCTAACATGTGGAGGGTAAGAATGGATTTGTTCTCCTACATCTGAAACTAGGATGAAATTTAGTAAGGCAAAGAAACCTTATAGATGGGTGATAAAACTTCAAATCAACATACAAGTTCATATTTGTTACTTAAAATGTTAATTCACATTTCATTTTAAAATAACTTTTTTTACATCCCTAGAACTTATACAGTTTTTCTGAAATTGAAATTAATGAATTTACATTTCTGAAACAACTCCTTGGTTTTGTTTTTTTTAAAGAAAATCTATTGTATCTTTTTCATTTCTGCTTTATATTAGGAAAATATTTTTGGTTGATCAATTCCAAAATTTCTAGTTTTCTGGCTGTATGTTTTGCGAGAAGGTAAATTTATATTTGTGCATTCCCCCGTGTAGCATGATAGAACTGGAAGCTTATAGATGTAACTGCAATTACATATTTTAGTATTCATGTATTTCTTTTTTGTCTCTCTCTTGCTTTGTATACTTCTTCCTCCCCCTTCACATCACCTTGGGTAAGATAGAGCTAGGAAAAGGAATCCATTGGGACATCTCTATTGTTGTATTTTTGCTGACAATGAATATTGAGAAAAACAAAGATAGAGAGCAGGAGATCGGACTCCTCAGTTTAGGCTGTTTTTATGCTTGAAAAAAAAGTGAAAACCTTGAGATTTTAACTGATACTTTTAATGCTGATACTTTTAATGCCTGGAAAATGTGGTAACTATAATCTGACCTTGCTGACATTACAGTAGTCCTTGACTTAGAACCATTCATTTAGTGACTGTTCAAAATTATGACACTGAAAAAAGTGACTTATGACCGTTTTTTACACTAATGACCATTACAGCATTCCCATGGTCATATGATCAAAATTTGGATGCTTGGCAACTGACTCATATTTATGGCAGTTGCAGTGTTCTGGGGCGTGATCCCTTTTGTGACCTTCTGACAAGCAAAGCCAATGGGGAAGCAAGGTTCACTTAAGAATGGTGCTATTAACTTAACTGCAATGATTCATTTAACAACTCTGGCAAGAAAGGTCATAAAATGGGACAAAACTCACTTAACAACTCTTTTGCTTAGCAACAGAAATTTTGAGTTCAGTTGTGGTTGCAAGTCAGGGACTACCTGTACTTCTTCAAAGAATTTGTTTGGTGATTTCTGAAGCCCAGAAATTTGAGGTGGGAAAACTTGATACTGAATAATTAACGGTTAGAATTGTTTGAGTTTGCATCTGGTCACAGGAAGGGAGTTTCTTGATTTCAGTGTCCTTATCTTTTAATATTTTTCCATTTGTTTTTTCTTGTTCTGTGCAGGCAAATAACAGAGGTTTTTTCATCATGCACGACACTTTTTTTAAAAAAGATTACACTGACTTAGTTGAGAGAAGAAGTAAATTTGGGAATAATGATTCTAGGTGTATCTCTTTTGATCCCCTTGAAGCAACTTTGTGGCACCAGAGGAATAATTCTGACTGAGGGCAGGGATATGGATATTTCTCAGACATTGTGTGAACACAACATGAGATCTCAGTGTTGGGAAAAACTGGTACAACAGCTTATAGAAGAGTAGGCACTGGAACCAGGCACAAATTCAGACTAAAGGTAGCTGATATATATTTAATTTGACTCTGTAGAGGCCAAGTCAAGATTGGCAAGATTGGTTGTGACAGTTAAAGTTTTAGTAAGTTAGTTTTGAAAGTGAGAATTTTCAATGGCTGCCTCAGAGGAGGCTTACTAACTCAAAAACTAACAACCAGATATTCAACTTCAAATGAGTCAATGTGTTGTAGTAATAAAGCTGTTGTGCTAGGATTGTAGAGGCCAGCTTCATCCACTTTCGGCCGTGGAAGGACATGGGATGACATTGTGACACTCTCTCTAAACCAGAGTTTCTCAATTTTGACAACTTGAAGAGGTGTGGACTTCAACTCCCAGAATTTCCCAGCCAGCTGTGCTGGCTGGGGAATTCTGGGAATTGAAGTCCATACCTCTTCAAGTTGTCACAATTGAGAAACACTGCTCTAAACTCAGATCATGTCATAGGAATATGGGGATAAAAGGAATGGAGATCCCCTGTACTGTAATCTGTCTTGCGTAGTAGTTTAATGTGCTGCATTAGAAACCAGGAAACCAGAGTTCCGGTCCTGCCTCAGCACAGAAGCTGACTGGGTGGCTTTCAACCCAATCTATCCCATAGAGTAGTTGGGAAAAAATATTGTAATCTTCTATAATCTTTTATAGAAGAGCATATATAGCACTATATAGAATACCTCATGTTGTACAAAATAACTAAAGCCATGGTAATAATGAAAGATACAACTTCAGTTAAGGTGGTCTGACTTTGTAAATGAAGCTGATGAATCCATGCAGGGAAGTAAAAGTGTAATTGTGAGTAAAAGGGCTAAATTATATGTCACAGTCTGGCATACAAGCAGTGGTGGGATTCAGCCAGTTCGCCCCACTTCGGGAGAACCGGTTGTTAACTTACTGAGCAGTTTGGCAAAGTGGTTGTTGGAAGAAATTATTAGGGCAGAGAACCGGTTGTTAAATTACTTGAATCCTACCACTGCATACAAGTTATAGGTATGTGTGAAAGTGAGAATCAACAAACTGATGCATGTTACCTTCCAGTGAATGGAAGAAAAAGTGATGAGTTTGGAGAAAATGTGCAATATTCTGCATGGATGCAATCTAGCAAAATTTAGCGAAAAATTATTCTGTTAGATTACATGAATGGGTGGGAATGAGACAGGAGAGTACAGAAAAAGCAATTGGGCCTTTCAGAAGAAGAATATAAGTACTGGTATAATGTAGTGGGAATAGAAATATTTAATGTTTATAATAAAATGTAGAGATAGGGTTGAGAATGAATGAATGTTGAATGAATATGAATAAAATGCAAAAATAAAAGGCAAGTATAAGAGCACATTGGTGATTTGGGCATAGATAACAAATGAATCAGGATTAAATTGCAAATGCGATATAAGGGAAAAATGTATGGATGAAGAAGAGAAAGACCAAAATACAAACAAACAAAACTTGATAGAATGAAGATCACATGAAGTGTTAATACCATTAACACATAAAGTTAATACCATTAACTTAATGGTAATGTTAATTAAATTAATGTTAATACCATTAACACTTACGGTGTTAATACCACTTTATAATGCCTTGGTAAGGCCACACTTGGAATATTGTATTCAGTTTTGGTTGCCACGATGTAAAAAAGATGTTGCCACGATGTAAAAAAGATGTTGAAAGAGTGCAGAGAAGAACAACAAAGATGATTAGGGGACTGGAGGCTAAAACGTATGAAGAACGGTTGCAGGAACTTGGTATGTCTAGTTTAATGAAAAGGAGGACTAGGGGAGACATGATAGCAGTGTTCCAATATCTCAGGGGTAGCCACAAAGAAGAGGGAGTCAAACTATTCTCCAAAGTACCTGAGGGTAGAACAATAAGCAATGGGTGGAAACTAATCAAGGAGAGAAGCAACTTAGAACTAAGGAGAAATTTCCCGACGGTTAGAACAATCAATAAGTGGAACAACTTGCCTGCAGAAGTTGTGAATGCTCCAACACTGGAAATTTTTAAGAAAATGTTGGATAGCCATTTGTCTGAAATGGTGTATAGTTTCCTGCCTGGGCAGGGGGTTGGACTAGAAGATCTCCAAGGTACCTTCCAACTCTGTTATTATGTTAAAACAAAAATAGGGATGGAAGAAAGGCAGCATATAATTCAGTCTCTGATGTGGTGGAAATAAGGATGGTGGTGAAGATAGATAGTGTATAGTGAATGATATTGTGTAAAGAAATTTAATTGCACTTTTTCTTATATCTCATGATTAATTCATTTAAATTGCCTTAACTCACGCCTCTATAATATCAGATATCCAAAGAGAAATAATCTATTATATAGATACATTTTCTAAACTGGACTTTCAATGTCTTTAATAGGGGTTAGAGAGAGTGCTTTTGATAAAAAGTGATATAATGTATTATATGATACAATATAATGCTAATATACTAGTGCCTATATAATTCTTTACAATAAAAATGTCATTTCATATAATTGTACTAAGGCTCATTCAGATTGGAAAATAGAACTAAATAATCAAGAATCAGCTAATTCAAGTTGATTTTTTGGAGGAATGTGTTTTTGTAAAACAGACTTTTGCCCACTTATTTTCTTCCTTCTATTTTTGAAAATATAATTTTATTGAAAATTGCAAACACAAGAATAAAACTAATGCAAACTATAATAGAGCAGACAAGAAGCATCTTCTTCCTTCTAGATGTTAAATGAAAATAGCAATTCAGAGCTATCATTTTTGGATGAAATAAGGTCAGAAAAGCCTGGTCTGTGCTTAATCTATCTAGTCCCTACAGATTGGAGTTTCAGTTACTTATTGATACATAGGTAATAATGAACAATTTGTTTCTTAATGATGAATAATCTTCTGCTGTTGTCACTAGATTATCATAAAAACTAGTTAAAATATCTAACTAGAGAGCAACTTGATGTGATATGTGCTTCAAATGAACGATTGTTCCTGAGTCCTGTGTTTCAAATACACTGAATCTCAACAATGTGGAGAGCAATTTACAGGCAATCTGACAGACATTTTGGTTTCCTCCTGAAGACAGACCCTGTTCTGGTTCCTTCAAAGCCCAGAAAAGATCAAGCAGTGACCCATTGTGCCATTGTTTCAGAGATACCGTCTCACGTGAATAGAAACATAGAATGATTATGGGTGGGTAAAAAAAAAACCCAATGGGAATGGGAGTGACTACTGATTTTCTGTCATTTACCCTACTGATATCCTTTAGGGGAAGCTGGCAGTCACCTTATAAATCTACCTTCATTCCTCCCTCTTCCTTCCTTCCTCCTCCCTCCCTCCCTCCCTCTTTTTGCTTCCTTGTCTCCCTTGCTTCCTTCCTCTCCTTCCTTCCTCTCCTTCCCTGCCCTTTCCAATAGGCAGTGGTTGCTGCTAGGTTGGGGAGGAAGCAAAGGAATGGGCTAGAGGTCAATGGGGTGCAGAGGAAGGTGGAAGATGTTCGATTTCTTCATTAACTTTCTCTTTGAAAGCTTCCCATAAGAAAGGGCTTTGCTCGTGGAAAGGTGGCAATGAGTGTTGGCAGTCGTATCAGTTTTTTCCGGGTTTCCAAACTTGTGCGAAGTTGTTAGGGAACATTGAAAATGAGGATCATGTGACTATAGCTGATTGCTGCAGCAGAGCAGTAGTACTCAATAGCAACAGCACAGTAGCACTGAAGCAGCAAAATTTTTTACTAGATTTCATTCCCATAGAAATAATGGATCCCAGCATTCTGAAAGTTAGCCCATTTGAAAAACCTCAGTTGACAAAGTTTTATCCTATGATGCAGCATTTTGTCCAACTAAAGATTACAAAGTATGAAACAGACAGAAGGTTCTTTACTAGCCAAGGGATGTAGACTGTAGGCCTTAAGAAACATAGGAATCTGGTTTTCAAGAGTTTTGATTTCAGCTGCGCCCCTGCTTCTAGTTATGAAAAGGCAATGATTATTTTTGGTTGCCACGATATAAAAAAGATGTTGAGACTCTAGAAAGAGTTCAGAGAAGAGCAACAAAGATGATTAGGGGACTGGAGGCGAAAACATATGAAGAACAGTTGCAGGAACTGGGTATGTCTAGTTTAATAAAAAGAAGGACTAGGGGAGACATGATAGCAGTGTTCCAATATCTCAGGGGTTGCCACAAAGAAGAGGGAGTCGGGCTGTTCTCCAAAGCACCTGAGGGTAGAACAAGAAGCAATGGGTGGAAACTGATCAAAGAAAGAAGCAACTTAGAACTAAGGAGAAATTTCCTGACAGTTAGAACAATTAATAAGTGGAACGACTTGCCTGCAGAAGTTGTGATGCTCCAACACTGGAAATTTTTAAGAAAATGTTGGATAACCATCTGACTGAGATGGTGTAGGGTTTCCTGCCTGGGCAGGGGGTTGCACTAGAAGGCCTCCAAGGTCCCTTCCAACTCTGGTTGGTAGCTGGTAAATCATTGTAAATGAAGAGTAATGGTAATTGTAGGAGAATGTCCCCAAAATCAAATGTTGGAAAAAGAGGTATAGGCCAAAGACCAAACAGGCCAAAGTTCACTTGTGATTGAGTAACTCTAGTTTAGGGTAAAAGTAAGTCAGGATATGCATAATTCAAGATCATCTTGGCATTTGGAGTAGTTCATTGATAGCAGAACAAATATGCTATGAGAGCTGCAGATTGAGGCGAGAATTGCAGAAACCTTCTTTAACATTAATAGGGATGCCCCCAACTGTCATTATCAGCTTCAAATAAGTGTCATCAGTACTTTTTTCCCCTATATATTTGGTAATAATTTGAGTAAGTCAAATTTGAAAGAAACAAATATACAGGGATCGAATGGCATCACTGCAAATTTCTCATTTTCCCCCCCATACAACCTCAAGGGCAAAATGCAGTTGTGGTTTTTTTATGCTCCTTTATATCAATTGACTTATGCAAATATTACCATTCACTTATAATTGAATTCCGGCTTATGTTATTTAATTGTTTTTTGAGCCATTTTTGTTTGCTTATTTGCCTTGACAGCAACTAACTGCTTTAAAGATATTGTTTTGTGTTTTTCAATTATATATGAATCAAATGGTAGTATTTTCAGGATTATTCTCTATAAATATTAACCCTAATTAAATCTCCCATCATCTTTCTCCTATCTTTATTTCTGTTCTCTTTGTCTCCACACTGTGCTTCTTTTTCATTAACTTTCTCTGTCCAAATTTAATATGCTACTTGTGCACTGAAGTGTGATCTTGATTTTTATGTAAGGCCCCAAACTTCCATGACTCTTATGTGCTTAACTTGCTTTCCTAATCTTTACATTTATTTTCCTTCAGATTTCAACTTCTGCTGCAATTTGACAGTGCAGGTTAGTGCTTCACCCCCTCTTCCCCTTTAACAGCATTGTATTTGCTATATCTTTGCATTTAGGAACATTTGCTTCGCAGTATTTATGTTTGCTCTATTTAATCCTTTTTAATTGTGATTCACTGCGCTCTCCCTCTCTCTCTCTCTCTCTCTCTCTCTCTTTCTCTCTCTCTCTCTCCCCCTCTCTCTAGTGAAACTGGAAGGAATAATCTGTTTCCATACTACCGTAGTCTTTACAGCAGGCAAAAGTGGTGATCAAATATTATAATTATTAGTCACCATTTACTTTCTTGTACATATTTCCTTAGAACAGAGGCTTTCTAAGAATTCCCACGATATTCACCCTGCCATGCAGTGCTAGGGCTCAAACCGCTGGAGCAAAGACCATCTCCAGCATCATTATAACCCACTGAGCCACTGCATCCCCTGCTCCAAAATAACTATCCAACATTTTTCAGTCTGCACGAATGCTTGGAGCAGGGCCTTCATGAAAAGCTCCAGTAGAAATATATGGGAAGAAGCATTGTTTTGTGTTGGCTATTTCTCTACAAGGTGATTTTTTTTGCTCCCAATGTATATATTTCAATATATTTATAATTTATATATTTATATAATTCATTCTTTTTTCTCCCAATAATGAATCGTACCATCCTCCATTGTGTATTCACATTATTCAGTATCTTGCCTGTCAAGATGAAATATTTAAATGAAATTTAAATGAAATGCCTTGTCTCATGTATTTACCACATCAGCACCAGCATTTTTTTCTTTAATTGTGGCATTAAAGTATATATTTAACTTTAAAAAGGAAAAGTGAATAGACTTATAGCTTCTGCATGTCCTACCTGTGATGAGAAGGGAAGAACCACTTAAAGACACATTCTTTTTAGAGAAAGAAAAGAAGTAGAAACCTTTGGTAGAAACCTGTGTCTCTTGTGAATAATGAGACCTTTATTCTTCTATAGAATCATGCAAAATGTGTTTAGCACAAAGCTTTTAAGGTGTTCCAAGCTCAAAGGAGACTTGTGTGCATTCCTTGCTTTCAGAACAAAATCTGACCATTTCAAATACTGACATTTTGAGTATTGAGTCATAGGAAACAGCTTTCAAGCGAGTTGTTTCAAACTTTTGAAGTTCAAAACAAAAAACGCTTGTTCAGTTAGTTTTGTTTCAGGGTTGAAACAACAAAAATAGTTACATTTTGAGCATTATTGAGATGGCATGTACCCAGCTTGACTGATTTTTGAATAGGACTATTTTGCTCTGAGCAAAAAAGAAAAAAAACAAGATTCCTTCTCCCAAGTCAGCAGAAGTATTTGATTTACTCCTGTATCAAAGGCAATCCTCATGTGATAAAAATTTAAACTATATTATATCTATTGTATCTTTAATACCGTTTACTGGGTAAGCATTTGATAAAAGTTAACCAAAAATTGCTGGTGGTATGTGACTGTTTTTTTTTTTTAATAATAGAAATAAGGTGTAAAGATGCAACTCCAACACTTTTTTCAGAGCAGGAGTGTAAAGTTATTGAGTCAAGCATCAGAGTACCAACAACTCTAATGAATGAATGAGATAAATAAAAGGCCATTTAGGCCTTGCTGTTGAGGTCACAGATGCCAGAAGTTAACACAGAGGCAGTCAGATAAAGAGAGAATAAAAGATGGGGCACTCCTTTTCTTATTTCACAAAAGTTATTTTAACTTCTTTAGAAGGTAGTTTGCATTCTGAGAGGTAACTCTCAGGTAACTTCATTTCAAATGGTTGAAAGACTTATATTGAAGTTCATATATGTTACCAGCCATGTCCCATAAGATGGTATAAATTTTATCATCTTTTTTTTTGGGGGGGGGAAGGGAGGGATTATTTCTGTTTTGTCTGCTTTCTATATAAATAAGAAAACATGATATTTATTTGTGTTTGTCTTTAAAATACATGTCTATAAATTTTTAATTTATTGTGGATTATGAGCATCTTTATTTCAAAGATAATATCTGCAAAGATATATGAGGCAGGCAGGATAATTAACAGAACATTATGCCCAACCTTTTTCCTGAACCTGCTATTTTAAGTTTTCAGAGGGTCACAATAACACAGATAGAATAGATGGATGATAGACAGACAGACAGACAGACAGACAGACAGACAGACAGACAGATGTCAGATTCCCATAGGTCAATTACAATATAACATGCTACTGTAGCGTACTGTACTGTACTTTGGAATTTTTGAATTCAAACGACTAAAGATGTGTTCTGGAGAAAATATTTGAATATTTAATATAATTTATAAAATTGTCTATGGGGCCTACTTTTGGTATACTAGGTAGACAGATCAATAGAAAGACAAACAGATCAAATTTTCTCCAAATGCAGGTCTTTTGTGCTGCTTTCCTTTGGCATTTAAAAATGCATTTTAGAGCAGACTGAGTCTTACTAATCTAAGTAGTTCTGAATCAGGAGTCACCAACCTTTCGGATCTCAGGGACCACTAAATTCATAATTTTAAATTCCGCAGACCACTAATACGAATTTTTTAAAAAGATAAATAGTATTTAGTGCAATATAAAAATGCAAATCATTTTTCTGTGGACCACCAAAATTTTCTCACAGACCACCAGTGGTCCACAGACCAATGGTTGGTGACCACTGTTCTAAATAGCTCTTTTGAATTTGTTTTGTTAATATTTTCTCAAAATAGTTCTGGGAGGTGTGATCCCATTTCACCTTGACAACAGTTACATGAAGTAGATTAGAATGTGAGAGTATCATCTGGTGCAAGATAATCCAATGATTTTGACAATGGTTTATTTATTTATTAGTTGGCTTTGTAGGTCATCTAATTGTCATACAGCTCTGAGGGAATATATAATCAGTGGGGAACATAATGAAACATTAACACACACACATATAATAGACAACCAATTGAAGGGATGCAACATTGTAAGAACACATAGCATACCACAGGGTTCACAAATAATTTGGGCCCAGGTTCTGGTGGAAGAGCCTGCCAGACCATTAAATTCTTCCTGAAGGACATCAGAATAGCTTATAGCTGAAGTCATATTCAGTTTTGACATGGTATTCATGAGAACATTTATTTGGAAAACATTCTCTGAAATAAGTTTGAAATGCTTTCAATTCAGGTGTTTATTCTCAGTATATCCAAAAGCAAGGAATATAGAAGTACATGTCAAGATAGTCAGAGCTCCCTTGCTCATAAGCATTTATAGCTTTCAGATTTTGCTCAGGTTTCTTAGAATATTGAATTGGTGTTCCTAAATTGCAACTGTGTATCTCTTTATCCAGGTGCACCTTACCATATCTCGGCAATATCTTTTTTTTCTTCTGCATTCTAATGAGATTACTTTCATCCTGGCACAGCCCATAAGTGAGACAGGCTTAAGTCATCCTGAGTTATGAAGTAATGTTTCCTCCTGTATTGTATTCTGATACTCTCCTCAGTGATATCTGAAAAGTAGGTAACATCTAGCAAGATTTTTGTCACTTATCATTTAGAGGGAGCTCTAAATTGACTTGTGAAAGAAGAAACTGAAGCAAAATAAGTATTAGCAGTTAGGTAGCCAATTTCATGCCAATTCATTTTTCTGCAGACTTAAGATTGAGTAAAGAGCTTCTCAACTAAGCAGTGGAAAAGACTTCAGGTGTCCTATGATTTGCACCAGATGGTTCATTTATGAAAGAAAAAAAGGAAAGAAAATACTGTCCTTTAGTACTATAGATCACTTCTTCCTGTAAATATTAAGAACATTAGTGTTTAATTTCTCCTGTAGTATCAAAGAATTAAATGAATTTCTTACTGTTTCAAAAAAGAGTTGTTTGCATGTTTACATATTAACAGATCTACTTTTCAACCACATTACTATGTTTTATAAAGCTGTTATAATCTAAAACTTTGAGCTTTTACAGAGGGTTTTCTTTTTAAAAAAAAAATCAAAATAGTATGGAGAAAAATGAACATTTGAAAAATAATTTTTATCAGTGGGGTTTATTGATTAGTCTCTTAAACCTTTCAGTTAAATGAGTTTGTGAGATGAATGAGAATTCTGTTATTTTGTTTATATAGCTTTGAAGGTCTTCTTTTTGCCTGAAATGACCAATAATTTGTGATACATGCAGTATTATTCTTTCCTATTTTTAATTTTGGTCCCTTAAATTTAAACTCGTGCAATATTTAAGAATAATTTCACATTTTCTTGATTCTTTTGATACTCGTAAGTTTAACATTTAGATATTTTTCTTTTATAAAGTGTTTATACCTATGCATAGTGTTGACCTTGTTTATTTTTCTGAACATATTCCTGCCTTTATTGAACAAAAACAATTTGATTCTCATGAATTAGCAGGTTATCAGGTGTGAACAATAAGATCCATATGTGAAGAGTTCAATTAGCTACTTTATTGCTCAAGCCTATTTCACAGGAATCTTCCCAGCCTGGCAGTCTGCAGTTAGAAAAGACTAGATAAGGTTCAGTGGCATTCAAGTGTGTATGTGTGGAGCTGTCAGACCTTGCCCTCCTGTGCCTACATAAGGATTCCAGACTAATTCCCTGCTTGACTCTTCCCCTTGGCTCAGCCAGTCTCTCTGACACAGGTGCTGAATAAGAACCCGGCGTTCATCTTTCCTTTCACACATTTGCCCAGTAAAAATTTGATTAGTACCATAATTATGCAGAATAACACAGAGTGGAACCTTCACTGAATTACTTGTATTTTTCCAGCTTACAAATGATTCTATTAGAATTATCATTGATTAGATGTTGGTTCATGGAAGACGTTCTGCAAATATGGCAGCAGTTCATAGCTGCTTTTCTTATTACTTGAACTTTTGATTATAAGGGTTACGAAGTCTAGCTGTAAGACTTGTTTTTAACGCTTTTTCCACTTCTTATAAGTTCAAGTCTGGTAATTATATGATTTAAACCAATCAACTTGTAATTACAATAGGGAAAATGAATTCAATGTGGGTTAGTTACATTTGTATATAGAGATACTGTATCTGTTGTGATTTGGTTCTGTGATTTTTATAAATGAGAACAACATAGCTACATCCTTTTCAACCTTATCTTGGTTTACTAAGTTGAGATATAAACAAGTACTTTATTAATGAGTATTATTTATTTGTTTGCCTATTTATATGGGCTGTTATTAAACTAAGAAATCTCTAATTAGTCAGGGTAGGATGTTATGACTGGCTACAGTGCAAAGCTAAGTCATAATTTGAAGCTGGTTCTAAATTTCATTGGTTGCATCACAAACAGAAGAACAAAAGAGAAACATTTACAAACAAATTTATAAAGCTGAGATATGATTGTTTAAACAATGTGTATAAATTAAAATTTTTAAAAATGGCTGATTTTACTAAAGTATTATGTGTTAGATTTTTTGTTATATTAAAATCCAATTTTTCCTCCTTCCGAATAGCTAAACCACGTGAAAGAACGTATTGGTGAACATGTTCCAGATGTGACACTTCTGCTTTGTCTTGGCATTACTTCAGGAATTGGTCGACTGGTCTTTGGCAGAATTGCAGATTATATTCCTGGTGCAAAAAAGGTTTATCTACAGGTACTGCTAAATTATCAATAGAAAATATATTAATAATATATTTCTAGATGTTTCAGGCCAAAAATATGAACCTTTTTGTGGATTTTTTTTTCTGTATTTGCTACCCTTAATATTTTCAGATGTGCATAACTTTTGCAGAATTATGTCCGGCATCTAAAGACTACTGAACTGCTGATAAGTATTTAGAGGCACAAGAACGGTCCAGGAGATCTGAGATAGTTTTGTATAGGCATAGTTCTCATCAATAATATCCATGAAGTACTGCTGAAAATAGCATGTTACATCAATAGCACAGTTTTAAATATTTAAATCTATAGATATTAAATACTGAATCTTGAAAATTGGCAGAGATATTGTCAGATGTCATGTATTTTCAATCAAACATTGTATCTTGATGTATACAATTACTACGCTAAAAGTCTGTAGAGATTCTCAATCATCCAGGTCATGATTGTCCTAAAGGTACTGTTTCAGGAGACAACTGGGCTTTCTTGTTTTTTCTTTGAAGACATTTCACTTCTCATCCAAGAAGCTTCTTCAGCTCTGACAGGATAGTGGGGAATGGGAGGATTTATATTCCTTGCAGACAGCTGGTTATTTATATCCTTTTAGAAGATAGTTGAAGCACTTGGAGGTTTATCTGTGTCCTCATGGTCATCTGACTAGTGCTCCTGAAAGGAACTGCAGATTACAGGAATCAAGAGAACTACTCAGGTGACCCTGAGAACACAGATAAACCTCCAAATGCTTCAACAACCCTCTATAACAGGGGTGTCAAACACAAGGCCCGTGGGCTGGATCTGGCCTGCAATGTGGTCGGATTTGGCCAGGTCTACCCAATACGAAGAAGAAACATCGGCCAGTGTGACTTTGGCCGAGTCCGCCCAGTGCGAAGAGGAAATATGCCTGCAGTTTGGACAGTGGCATCAAGCTGGCCATACCAACCCAGTCAGCCACGTCCAATGAGTGGTGTCAAGCTGGCAATGCCCACCCAATTGACCACGCCCACCCAGTCAGCCATGCACGCCTGGCCCACTGAGGTCAACCACAGCCCTAATGCGACCCTCAATGAAATTGAGTTTGACACCCCTGCTCTAAAAGGATGCAAATGACCAGCTGTCTGCAAGGAAGGAAGAAATCCTTCCATTTCCCCACTATTCTGTCAGAGTTGAAGAAGCTTCTTGGATGAGAAGTGAAACGTCTTCAAAGAAAAAGTCCAGTTACCTCCTGAAAAAAGCACCTTTGGGACAATTACAATGCTACATTTGTTTAGGCAAGAGCAAAACCTGAAGTTTGGAATATGAATATTTCATTGTGTGAGTTTAACTTTTTTAAAGGATTGAGTGGTTACTTGGCTGTTGTTTTTTATAGCTGCTCGCTGCTTATCTATATAAGGAATTTCTTAAAAGGTCACAAATAGTAATATCAAGTAAACACTTGGTACTTGGCACCAGTGATGTTGCAGACTTTGGCCAATATGCCCCAATCAATTCAGATGGGACAAACCTTGGCAAAATATTCTCTTTTCTAGAGACATAGTATTGACTGTTTTAAAGTAACTTCTTAAAGAAGCACTTCTTAAAGAAAGTTGTTCAGAATGAACATTGAAATAACTATACATATATAGCCTAACCTAGCTCAAAGAGTAAATATAGTATACTTCATAGCTGCAGTAGTCTTCTATAGTTTCACATATACTGTGACGTTTAAGATTAGTTAATGGATTGCAAATGATAAGCTTTTATTCAAGGGAAGGACAGATTCTGAATATCAGATGACATCCGATTTCTGTCCTTTCTTTCTAATCGTATTCTGCATTAGGCCTGTTCTTGTCATGACTCCAACTAAATTTATCATCACGGCAAGAACTCTCTCAACCATTGTACTTACCAAACTGGGATAAGAAATTAATGGGACAGAAGCCTCCCAAATATTACTTGCAGGACCAACATTTACAAATATTGTTCAGAATTTTCAGAACAATAAGGAATACTTGCTCCATAGAACATAGGAAAGGATCTTTCCTACATATTCTAGAAAATAACTGAAAATATTTGTGTTAATGTCTAAGCTTTCATTCAATCCATGTTACTAACTTTACTATCCCATTTCTGGAAAGAGCAAGAGAACTAAAGAGACGAAAGACTCAGATTTCAGGCTGCAGAGAGACTTTTATACCTATCTTGTAACCATTTACATAAGTTTACAGATAATACTAGTTTAGTTTAAAACAATGCTGAAAAAAACAGTGAATGCCCTGCATGTCTTTGTGGATACAGGAATTGGGGAAATGTCAAACATGTGATTTGGATTTCTCCAGTCCAGGGTCAGGTGAGATTCATTGTGGTTCCTGTCATGGCGAGATCTGCCTTTGCCAATATATATGTGTGTGTGTGTGTGTGTGTGTGTGTGTGTGTGTGTGTGTGTGTGTGTGATGGAGCAACGAAATGCAGCAGTAGTTTCTGTTGAAGTCTTTTTCCCATAGAAAGTGTAATAGAAATGTAAATACTTATTTTTATATTTATACCCCAGCAAAATCATATGTAAGAAAGTCATTAAGTTGATCCCTTTTATTCCACTTTTCAAGGCTGAGTAAACATTTGCTCAAATGCAGTTTCACCTAACAGGAAGAAGGCATTCACTGTTTTTCATTTGAAGTTTTTAATTTGTTTCAGTGCTAGGATATAAGCAAAAGAAGATTAGATCAACAATGACTAACTCGTTGCCTAGAAGAAATTTTGAAACCCAATATCTTAATATTAGCACAGCACACATTTCATATGTAATGTATAAAGTGTTTTCTTAAAAAACAAAATAAAACATAGGAATGCTTACTTTATCCGAAAGATATAAAACTTACAAGAAACAATATGGGGCAATGGACAGAATACTGAACTTGAGCTGGCATGCTGCTTGGGCAGGATGTTAGGTTTGGATGAGTTCAGCAAAAATTATTCTCATTCTTTTAATGCTGTTGTGGTCACATCGGGTGGCAGCATTTAGCTGACCATAACTAATCTTGAGAATGCTAAACAAGATCACACTTGCTTAGAACTTAAATGGAAACTGCCAGGATATATCCAATTATTAGACCAAACCAGGATATTATGGTAAGCAACCCAAGACAAGGTGAGAGCAAATCATGTCTGGATGTGACCAGTTAACAGGAGTTGAGACTGATTCAAGGGAAGTGGAGAGATTATTTTTTTATAATTACTTCCCAGGAAAGTAAAAATTACTGGTGTATTAATTATCCTTATCATTATGACAGCCATTACTTCTAAGATAAATAAAGTGCTTTTCAGGATTTAATACTCTCATAGAGTATTTGAACAAACAATGTAATGGAATCTTATTATTAAACAAAAGAAAATGAAACATTCTTGAAATATTTAAGGAATTAAGATCTTGACAGTCTGAAATGTTAAGAAGCCCTCTCTTAATGATGGGCTGGTTCTGTGTTTGAGAGGAGTGCGCCTGAATGGATTAGGCAGATGTTCATATAGTCTATTTAGGCCTGAGGAGGCTAAAAGCAGGTTTTTAAATTGGACTCAACTAATAACAGTTTACAGTTTAAGTGTAACATGTTGCATTTGCCAAGTTTCCATAGGCAGCCTTCTACATTCTCTACCTAAACAGTCTAAAATATCTTTCAAGGCAGCCTCACAAAGAACATATTTTGGCAATCCAGTCTTAAAAGAAAAAAAACATACAGTAAGCCACAGCATAAATCACTAAGGCAAGTCCTGGTTTTTTTCTAGGGAAAATCCAGTTACCAAAACAGCTATGAATGGAAAAAAAAGTTCCCTGGCCATGTGGCCATGGCCATTTGAACTTCTAGTAAAACTGCGGAGTCTAAGAGCATTTCCAAATGGCTTCCTTGCCTTTTTTGAGGGAATTTAACTTATTCAAAGGAAATGGCACACCCTTCTTGAAATTGATGGTTTTCCAACTTTGAACCTCATCTATTACAACATTTCTTGCGGATAATGTTTTGACATTCCCACTGCTGAAAGGAGGACAGTCTGCCTTGGTAACCTTCCACATGGACAGAGCTTCACCTTCAATAGTTCTCACCCGGAGGGACCAGTGGAAACAAAGGAAAGGGATGGATGTCCTGCACTTGAATGATGTTGCAGGCCAGACATCTGGATGGATTCTCACAATTGTTCCATGTGATTTATTTACATCACCCATACAGAAACAGAGTCCTTGACTTATAACCATAATTGAGCTTGGAATTACAGTCATAAGACATGTTAGTTGTTAAGCAGATCACCACATCACCACACCCAATTTTACAGTCTTTTCGGCAGTGGCGAATATCACGGTTGTTATGTGAAGTGATTTTCTTCATATATTTTTTTTTTTGGGAAATTGGAAGTAAACACCAGAAACCAGCAAAAAAAAAAAAAAAGTAAAAATTGTGACTGCAGGGTATGGCACATAGCTTTAAATGTGAGCTGGTTTCCAAGCATCCTAAATGCAATCATGGTGGGAGGGAGTGCGTGCGGCCATCAGAATTCTGGAATCGAGTCATAAGTAGCTCTGGGGTGGTTTATTATAACTGTGGATGGTTGCTAAGAGACTGGTTATTAAACAAGGACCACTTGTATCCCACATTTATTTTTATAAATAACTCAAATCAGCAGACATACCTAATGCTCCTTCCTCCTCTATTTTCCTCACAAGAATAATCCTGTGAGGTGGGTCAGGCTGAGAGAGAGTGACTGGCCCAGTCACCCAGCCGGCTTTCATGTCTAAGAAGGGACTAGACCTCAAAAACATCATAGAGTTATGCCATGTTTTTGTAACAGTAGTGCTGCATATTATAAAGTAATTTGGACACCTTACAATAAATATGTTTTTAATGATGTCCCTCAACTTGTAGGAGGCCTTTTGGTCCAATACTGGCTTTCATGGGGGGGAAAAAAGAGTAAATGCTAATTAATTTCTCTTTCTCTGGCAATCCACATGCAATCTTCCAGAGATGCTCTGAGGCATCTGGAGAACACATTGAAAGTTGTTGGAGGGGTTTGCGCAGAAAAAAGAAATGTGAAAATCATCTACTTTGTATCTTCCATCAATGGATATCCCAATCCATTGATGGAAGAACTTTCTATCAGCAAGTAGACACAATTAGATAAAAGGACACATTCCTAAGTCAAATAGGATGACTATATAGACACATCAATTTAGTTTTCTTGATAACAATAAAAAAGGGGTTTGCTATTACTTTCTTTATAGTAGCAGTTATAATGATCTTCCTAGTTTACTTTACTACTTTGGGATTTCCTTGAATTGAAGAATATAAAGAATTTAAGTATAACTATGTCAGATTTTGCTTAGTTGTTTTTTTTTAAGAACATCTAGGCTTGACCTAGGTGGAAAAAACTTTTATTAATTTTTGGTGGGAAAAAAATCATTTGTCATGGATACAATAATAGAATCCCTTTGCTGTTTTTCACCATTTCCTTTCCTCTTGTTTTCCTCTTGTACCTTGATGAGGGTATCTTTTCTTTTATGTACACTGAGAGCCTATGCACCAAGACAAATTCCTTGTGTGTCCAATCACACTTGGCCAATAAAAAATTCTATTTTATTCTATTCTACAGGTGATATCCTTTTTGTTAATTGGCCTGATGTCTATGATGATCCCGTTATGCAAATCCTTTGAAGCTCTTATTGTTGTCTGCCTTATCATGGGCCTTTTTGATGGATGCTTCATTTGTATCATGGCACCCATTGCTTTTGAGTTAGTTGGTGCACATCATGTTTCTGAAGCAATTGGATTCCTTTTGGGCTTGATGTCTATACCAATGACAGTTGGCCCACCTATTGCAGGTAGGCAGAAATGTTTCATTAAATGTGTAAAAAGCATATTAAGTAGTAATGCTGTTATGTTTTTAACTGTTTTAACTGTGTATTTTTTATATATTGTAAGATGCCCAGTCCTTTAGGTTAGGTGGCCACAATACATTTAACATCATCATCTTCCAACAACATCTGCCTATATCAAAGCCTGAGAAAGGACTTTATAGATTGATATAAATGCCAGTTCTAATCTAAATATCTTCTAACTGTGTGACCAACCATAATAATAATAATAAATGAAGGTAGTACCAATAGTAATAGATTCCTTGGGAGCAATCCCAAAACAACTGGAACAACACTTAAAACACCATCTGCATTGACAAAATCACCCTCAGTCAAGAATCAGGATCTAGTAAAGGTTTCTTGTTGGAAGGAAGAGACCTTTTCTGAATCTCTCTTTATTTATTCTTATTCTTTCCACTGGAATAGCATAAAAAGGTTTACTACAAGGGGGATTGTAGAAAACCACTGCTCTTCCGCCTTACAGTATCAATTCCCTGAATACAATTTATATATCACCCAGTAGTTTTCCTTTTACTGAGACTTCTTTTGAAGAAAAGAAATGCTTTATTAAGCTAAAAAATTTTTTTATCATCACTTTAATAATAAAATTATGTTGGGTGATTATTGTATGTATAGTGAACTCAGGAGTACTTCCACATTTTAAAAACCTGCTGAAAAAGCTAGCTATTTAGCTTGAGTGTTAATCTTAGTGTTATATATTTTTTCTTTTTCCAGGAAAGTTACGGGATCACCTAGGCACTTATGATGTGGCATTCTACCTAGCAGGAGTTCCACCTATTATTGGAGGAGCTATATTATGTGCTATCCCATGGGTGCATGAAAAGAGGAAACGCAAAGAACAAGCTACACCTGTGAATGGAGAAACCACAGAAAAAATGCTAGAAATGAACACCCCCCCTGTATTGGACTCATATGAGAAACCTAGCAAAGAATCAGAATCTGTTATTTAATATTGCTATTTTTTTCTACCAGATTGAATTTATTTTTATAAAATTAGGTAGCTTTCTGTTTATAAACTGAGTGATCATGCTTTTTGGCAAAGCTATGGCGAGCAGTGTGGAAATAGTATCAAGAAATCTTTTCAGCTGTTTTTGGTTGCATTTACAAAATACGTTTCCACTTTTATATGACCAATGTTATAACTGAATATATTCTAGTGAATGTGTAGGTAGAGATATATGAATGTATATTTGGGAGTCAAGATCTGTCCTGTCTTATCAGCTGATTTCCTCCCAATCCCTTCACTTTTATAATCTGTCCAGCAGAGTGATTCAGCTGGAATTTTTAGTAGCATCTAGTGGTTTTAAAACTATTACTGCTAATTTTTAAAAGTTCCGGGAATGTAGATTCAGTGTTTTTAAAATTGTGGTAATTGTTTTGCAAAATGACATCTGCTCTATAGAGTGCTACCAAGTTCAATAGTTTACAATGCCTCATTGCGTGGTTTGCTTCTTGGTGAAGTTTTGGCCTTTTTTGATTCAGTGCATGGTATATTGCTTCTGAAGGGAATATAAGGTCCAGCTTAATCCAAATGCATACCAATACCTAACACTGTGATGGCGAACCTATGGCACACGTGCCAAAGATGGCACACGTGCCAAAGGTGGCACCCACGTGGCTGGGTGGCATGTGCGCCATCACCCCAAGTCAGATCTCCGTGGCGTTTCTTTCATGAGCTTCTGTCCCTGCAAACGACGAAACAGAAGCTCATGAAAGAAAAAGATCTTACCTCTTGTCGCGCTGCCAGTGTTGGGATGCCCCACCTCCTCCCGGTCAGCTGGTCTTCAGGTCTCTGATGCATGTGTCGCTATGCACGCACATGTCTGCGTGCATATGCATGCACCTTTCAGTTTGGGATGCGTGCACACATAGTTTGGGCACTCAATGTCTAAAAGGTTTGCCATCACTGACCTAACATAACTTACAATTGGAGCATTTATTTTTACAATATTGATATGTGCAGGATAAAACAGAATAGTATAATGTAATACTGACACTTATTAGTTTTCTGTAAATTTTCTGTTGCTTAAATTTTTTTTTCATGTGTATATGGGAAAGTATGTGCTGAAACACATTTAGTGCCTAGGAATTATAGTTCAAGCAATTATTTGTTAATAAGGTTTTAAAATTACAGGTAGTCCTCACCTTATGACCATAACTGGGATTGCAACTTTTGTTGCTAAGTGAAGCAGTTATTAGATGAGTCACGGCCAATTTTATGACCTTTTTGTCATGATTGTTAAGCGAGTCACATGGTCATTAAGTAAATCCGGCCTCACCCACAGACTTTGCTGGTTAGAAGCCCCCTATGAAGGTTGTAAATGATGATCACGTGAACCAGGACAATGCACCTGTTGTAAATACATGCCAGTTGCCAAACACCCCAATTGTAATCACTGTGGGGATTCTACAATGGTTGTAAATGTAAGCACCAGTTGTAGCTCATTTTTTTCAGTGCCTTTGTAACTTCAAGTAGTTGCTAAACAAATGGTCATAAATCAAGGACTATCTGAACATATGTTAAGTACACTGACATGAATTTTTCAGTTATATTTGCATGTTTTTATTATTGATTCGAGAGTTCAGCAATTTTACATGTGAATTGCTTTCTCTGTTGTTTTATTTTCCAATCAAAAGATATATTTAAGATAGCATTAATTATTCAAGTTTCAGTACTGCCGTGCATCTCTCTGGTCCTTCCTGTGCAATCGCAGAGTTATTAAAAATAACAATCCTGTGGATGAAGGCCAAATTCGGATTCTATCTTGTTCAGGTCCTGTACTCTGCACCAACAGCAGAAACAAGCAGGATAGATAATGAGAATGACATGGCAACACCCACATGGGTTTTCTCTCAGTATTTTGAAATTAAAGCTGCATTTGGCTGAATAGATGTGGTGCCTTTCCAGGTCTTGTGGTATTCTATCCTTTTTTCTCAACAGACACATTTTGCAGAATCCAGTTCATCTTGGCAGCTCTTTAGGCCTCTAGCTAAAGGATGTAAACTGACCATCAATTATGTACTGTGTACATACTCATACTTTTTTTCACCTGCAGTAAGCAACATTATGCAGTGTGCAAAATAAGAAATAGTGAGCCTGTCAAATTAAAGCCTTAAGATAAGAAACATGTGACTAAACCTGATTTGGTTTCATGCTAAAGTATTTAATCACTTCAAGTCATTTCACTCTATTTCTCCACCTAGTCTCCAAAGCACTTTAAGAAGCAATGAATGGAAACTAATCAAGGAGAGAACCAACCTAGAATTGACAGAAAAATTAATCAGTGGAATGACTTGCTTCCAGAAATTGTAAATGCTCCAACACTGGAGGTTTTTAAGAAGAGATTGGACAACCATTTGTCTGAAGTGGTATAAGTTTTTCTACTTGACCAGGCGGCTGGATTAGAAGTCTTCCAAGGTCTCTTCCAACTCTGTTATTACGTTATTCTGTTTGAGAATAGAATGGTATTTGACCATTTTCACCCATTTCTAAAATAATATTTTTAGTTTCATCAAAGCTTTTCCTTTGCCTTTTTCATTCTTGAATGCATCTTGTTCTATTTGACTACATTTTTTCAACTATATGTTTTCCTTTTTACATTATAAATCTACCAACTACTCTTTTTATATTTTCTATTAGCATTACATCACATACTTCTGCGGCACTCAATGATTGATTACTTATGCACCATCAAATGAGTGTTGACTCTTATCAGCCGGATAGATACATTTTCTCCATGACAGCCTGCCCCTAACCTGATCTTTCAGCATCAGTGTTTTTGTTCTGTTCCATTGTCAAGATCCTTTCACCTGATGTACCCTTTTCATTCATATTTTTCATGGAGGACTTATTATCCTCCTGCGGTCATTCTAGTTTTAGTCATATTTTGTTTTAGGGTTTTCCCCATTAAGTTCTCTTTTCTCTCAAATCCATTCTTTACACTATTCAAAAATATGTGGTAGTTTCATAAATACAACCTCTCTATATCCGTACATTCTTTATTACTTTTCTTAACCTTTCATCATAATCATTTTTGCACATGAACTACATATTTGCAACAGATTTTTCTAAGCATTTACCAGTTACCATTCTCGTTTGTTCTTGGGTCTCTGAATTGCTCATTTAGTTTTTTGTGTTCTCTCACTTTGTTCAAACCCCTCACTTTGTTGATGTTACCCAACAAAATAATTTTTCCTACATCATATTCATTCAGAACATCGCACAATTTTACTAAAACTCATCGCTGGCATGTACACCATATTTTTTTTAAAATTTACATTTATATCCCGCCCTTCTCCGAAGACTCAGGGCGGCTTACAGTGTGTAAGGCAATATATTTGTATATATTTGTATATACTTTGTATATATTTACAAAGTCAACTTATTGCCCCCCCAACAATCTGGGTCCTCATTTTACCTACCTTATAAAGGATGGAAGGCTGAGTCAACCTTGGGCCTGGTGGGACTAGAACCTGCAGTAATTGCAGGCAGCTGTGTTTTAATAACAGGCTATCTTACAGCCTGAGCCACTCAAGGACCCTTTACTAGAGCTATTGTCTCAAGGACCCTTTACTAGAGCTATTTACTAGAGCTATTGTCAACCTACAGAATCTTAATTTTTTAAGTATAACATTTTTTTGATAGCAATTCATCCTTTCTGACATAGATTTTAGGCTTCATTTGTCATTATATCTCCTCTGCACGTATTCATCAACTCCAGAATATTAGAGTAACTTCATTCACTTCTTGATTTTTGTTTGGTTTAAGAAAATCCTGTCCAGAATGAGACATTTTGTCAATCCGCTGGCATTGAGTCCTAACAAACCACCACATCCTCCCACTGCCAATTCTCTTGCTGAAGTACTATCTCCCATTTTTCTGTTCTAGGAAAGTAGTTTCTAATTCCTTTTTCTGGGTGGGTCTTATGGGGCATATATGAATAGATAGAAGACAGATAAGCAGAATTGATAAATACAACGTTGAAGCTCAAAATGCCTATACAGGCACAACAACCAGATTTAAAGTAAATTCATACTATTCTGTTGATCTCCAACAGCCTTTAGAGTGAATTTTAGCAAGAAGGCTGTATTAGCAGTTTTTCACTATTTTTACAGTCATGAAGTAGAAAGCAAACCTTTGGACCTGAGGGTTAAATCCTACTACCCTAAGTGACTGGAAAAATGAAGAATGTTGCAATCTCCCAGGGAAATATAAATGACTCAGGGAAATATAAACCGTGGAACCAGCAACCTTCTACCATATTTATTAACAGTGTTATAAACATTGTATTATTGTAGCATTCCTGGTCAAGATGGTTCTGGAACACGGACAGAGTAACCATTGATTCAGCTGTGAGGGTCACTCTTGCCTTTAATATATAGCCAATGAACTGCTGGGATTAGTATTAAAGGACATCAGCCAAAGCAGACAGGAGTGCCTGGTAACAGGGCAGGGCAGATAAGCCCTTGGTTTCACAGACATATAACATACCTATATTTGCTTCTTTCATTTAATCAATTAATCCATGCTCTTTATCATTTACTTTTATATTCCAAGTCACAATCTAACATATGTTGTCACTAGATGAGCCCATAACAACTCAACACTACCACTCTACTTGTCTTTCTAAAAAAAATGTAAGCAAAGCCATTTTACACTAAATGCATACATGCTATGTGATGCAAGCTAAGTTATCTACGGTCTAAGAGACTAGCTTGCATGCCAACATACTGTTGCTTGCATCCCACTAAATAAAAGATATACAATATTTTAGCACGCATTCAGCAAACTGCATGCCACTCGGCAAAATTCTAGAAAGACCCAAGTTGCTGTGGCCTCCAGTTCTGATGACTTATTTAGGGGTGATCTTGGTTTTTTGGCTTTTGCTTGAGAAGTCATCTTGTGTACCAATTGCATTGAAAAAATGTCTGTTTCTCTGGGCATTGGGTATTATGATTATACAAGGTATTTAATCGTTTTTCAGTGGTTTATAATTTTCATTTGGCTTCATTTTCTTCTATTTTCTGTTGTTTTATCTGGTTCCTGTTTCTTGCTTTACTTCTATGTAAGCCACTCAAAGTCACAAGCTCTGAATTGGGCTGCCATAGCCAGTAAATTGATTATCTAAATAAATGTGATCATTACAGCATCTTTGTCTTTCTAGTGTTTTTTTTAGCTCCAGGACTCTTGTGAAGCACAGAAATGTAGCAAATGAATTTAAATGGCTTCTTCAAAGGAGATTCAAAAGCACTGAACAGGCGAAAGTTACCTCTTACCTTTTATTTACCAATAAAAAATACCCATGGAATGGCTTCTGTTCATATCTAAGATTTTTGCTTATTTATTAGAAATAGTAAGGAGGTGCTTCAATCAATTTTATGCTGTTTATGGAAGAGGAACATATACAATAAAGGATTTCATTTCTGAGAGATGTGTATTTGTGTGTGTATGTCTGTGTGTATTTCTGTACAATTGCAGTTTTAAACAGATAGAAAATATTGTCTACAGGTTGTTGAGATGCCTGCATATATAAAATTGTTTTATATTTTTGTTCATTTCTCACAGAGATCTACAGGGCATAATCATAATCAGATGTTTTCTGTTTTTCTCAGATTGCAGCAAAAATTTCTTCTAAGAAAGATGATTTTGTAATGTTTTGTTGAGAAAGCAAATCAGTCTTGGACAGCAAATTGTAGTTATTACTTTTATGAGAGAATTTATTGCTGCCTTTTTTTGTTGGATCATCTTTTTTATTTCTGTATTGTTGAACTATTTTTTCTTTTTTCTCTTTTTTACAAGTCCTAAAGGGAACTGGACTACAGTACTTAAAGCAGCATGTTAACACATATGAATTTATTAATCAAATGATGAAGAAACTATCTGTTTGCTTAGCTGGATATTTATTTAATAGGCTTTTGTAGTTACTACCAATTCAAAGAGATAACTCAACTCCCCCTTTGTAATATGGACTAAAACCAAAATACAAAATAAATAAATAAATTTAAAACATCATGCTGATAAGATCCTTGGAGTAAAACACAGTGAACCCTATTTTGAACGATTTCCACTATCGGGGACAAAAATATAATTACCCCCCTCCAAATCTGCATCAATAACTGGTCCTTTCCAGGCTTCCTGAATGCCAGATACGAGGTGGGCAATGAAGAAATGGCTGCTTTCCCATGGCTGCTGCAGGTGCCATCCCCGAGTAAAGAGACATGGAAGGAGCCTCTTCTGTTTAGCCTTATGGGACTTCTCTGCAAGAAAACCAAGGATGGTTCTGAAGAAGACGATCCTGCCTTGTCTGCATTAGTCTTATTAGCAGAGCAGATCTTTTGATATATACATATGGAATAATTATTATTTAATGGGATAGAAAATAAATTGCAATTTCCATGTAGTTTATTCTGGGCATACCATGTAGAAAACAAGAAAATTCCATATCTAAGGCTTCAGAAGGTGAAGATGTTTGTGAAACACAAGCTGACTTGTAACTCCAGGTACTGAATAAACAGAACATATAGGTAGTCCTTGACTTACAACAGTTCACTTAGTTAAAACAGCACTGAAATAAGTGACTTATGACTGTTTTTCAGAGTTGCCACCTTTGCAGCATCCCCATGATCATGTGATCAAAATTCAGATGTTTGGCAACTGGTTCATATTTATGACCATTGCTGTGTTCCAAGGTCATGTAATCACTTTTTGTGATCTGACAAGCAGTCAATGGGGAAGCAAAATTCACTTAACAACCGTTACTAACTTATCAACTGCAGCGATTCACTTAAGAATGAAGGCAAAAAAGTCAAAAAATGGGGCTAAACTCATTTAACAAATGTGTTCAATTGTGGTCATAAGTCAAGGACTACCCGTAATGCCAAAAAGCTGACGAGCTGGGCTTTTAACTGAAAGCATTTTTTTTTTGCCTTTGTCTCTCTGTCTCAGGGTAGTAGGAACATCTTGAAATCTAGGAAAGAAGCAATCTTGATTGAAAGTCAGGAAATGAGATCACTGATTTCTAAAAGCTTCTAACAAGTAAATTTTGATTATGTATCAAGTCATTGTGAAATCTTAGTAAATGCCTAGATGGATCATCTCTGAGATGATCTGCCCTTACCCTAACTGTTCAGATCTCCTAATGCACCCATCACTGAACTAATAAAATCCTTTTCACCTTTCTACTTCAATCTGTTATAGTATTATGGGTTTCTCAATAGAACTGGATTTTTGCATAGAATGTCCATTATATGATAATGATAATTCGAGCCTAATAATTTTCACCTTAAAATAAATTTTAATTGATTTGTTCCATTTGTTTGTTTTCTGACAATCTTTGGTATTCTTGGGAATTTTCAAAGTATCAATATTCTTTTTATCCAGTTTCTTGAAATTTCCTGCATGATTCTGTGATCTTCGTGATCAGGTATAAACCAGGGGTGAAATCCAGCAGGTTCTGACAGGTTCTGGAGAACTGGTAGCAGAAATTTTGAGCAATTCAGAGAACCGGTAGCAGAAATTTTGAGTAGTTGGGAGAACCAGCAAATACTACCTCTGGCTGGTCCCAGAGTGGGGCAGGAATGGAGATTTTGCAATATCCTACCTCCAGGAGGATTTTGCAGTATCCTTCCCCTGCCACGCCCACAGAACCGGTAGTAAAAAAATTTGGATTTCACCACTGGTATAAACACATCAGGGCATCTGAATATATTTTCCAGGGCCTTCATTGCCGTGCATTGTAGTGCTAGTTTACAGCTCATTTGATTGTTAATTCTTTGTTGGTAGTTCATTCTAAAAGGCAAAAGCTATTGTTACTTTATTGCCAGTTCTAAGGATGATTGCTAACATGTTGTAGCCAGTTGGAAAACATTCCTTTTTGTGTGCGTGTGTGCCTTTTTTAAATTTTTGATGTCCTTAAAGATTTTGTAATAACCTCTTTTTTGTCAACAGCTTTCAGAAATTCTTTGCTAAGTTTCTTTCCAAGAGCTTTATTTTTCTTGACTTTTGCTTCTCTTCTTGGCAATTTCCGCCATTTGTTCTAACATGTAATTTGATTTCTTTTATTCCTTGGCAGGAATATTTATTCTTTGGCAGTTTCTTTAATCCTTGCCAACTTCCTTGATTTTGTTTCATAGTTTCTCTAGTTCCCTAACAAAGTGATTCCTGATCTTCTCCTTGAAAATGATGAGTATATATAAGTCTCATTCGTCATCTTCAGGCTTCAGCTTCATGCTTCTGGGAGCAATGTGGGATTGCAGCTGTTTCTTCCTTTTTAACTGCTAGTGGGGGTTTGAACCGATTGGGTGCGAGCTTGGCTGTGCTCTGATTGGATGGGGTTTTTTTGTGCTCTGATTGGCTGGGGGTGTGTCCTGTTTGGGTGGGGGCTTGGTTGTGCTCAGATTAGTCTGAGTTGCAGGGGGATTTGAGCTGGTGAGCTGCATTGCTGTTGTTTGGCTTCGTGTTTGTGGTCGTGCTACATCTTCATAGTGGGTGTCTGTCTGCTGTATGTATGGATTAGAGGGGTTTGAAATGGCTAATGTTGCAGCTGCGGTCTGGCTTCTGGTCCTTGGTCGTGCTTCATGATCAGTGTGGGTTTGGGTCTGCTTTCTGGGTGGATGCATACATACATACATACATACATACATATACATATACATATATACACACACACACATATACTCAGTCATTATATCGTAGGGACTGGATGGCTTTATTCTTCCATTTAACTTAAGTTGGAACATGCATATTAGCTGTTTGTGATCTGCTGTAGTTAGCCCCTAGCCATACTTTTCCTATTACAATATGACTGAGTTCTTCCATCATTTTGTACCAATTAAGTTTGATTTGTGTGAACTCCATCTGGATATGCTCATGTATGTTGCCATCATTTTGTTTGTCCTAAGATTACAATGAAGAAATAATTGGACTGAATAGCTTATTATTCTAAGCTGCTTGCCTGCTTTATTTCAGCTTATAGGCCACATATCCAATTATCTTTTTAATGTTTCCAACTTGGAAGCAGCCCATGTTGCTTGGGTATTTTTATTTGAATCCCATCTTTATTACTTTTACAAATAACTCAAGGCAGTGAACATATGCAACACATCTTCCTTCTATTTTCTCCACAACAACCCTGTGAAGTGACTTTGGCTGAGACAGAGTGACTGGCCTATAGTCACCCAGCTAGCTTTCATGGTGAGTTGAACTCATGGTCTTTCTAATCTGGTGCCTTAACCACCCAACCAAACTGGCTTTAATGTTTTGTCAATTTTAGATTAAAAATTACCATAAAACCCATCAGCTTCTTCTGCACTGATAGTTGGAGAGTAAAATTGGATAACTTGTTATTGAGAGGGTATCTTCACAATTCCATTGTGATTTACTATTGCCTTTTCCCATGCAGTATGAAATTCCATTTTTACTGTTGTCACTAAAGTGATAATTCTCCTCCAGCATATTCTTAAATAGTTGCTGCCAAATATATTATCTGCTTGCTTTAGCTGAGCAGTTGGGATGATCTTCATACCTCTGTGACATTGCTGAGGATATATATTTTAGTGTATACTCCCAGAATACTTGTTCCTGATAGAAAACTCTCCCTGCCACGATGAGGCAGGAAAGCAGGGCAGGAAAATGGAATTATTAGTTAGGATTATTAAATTTAGTTTAGTTAGGATTATTAAATTGAATGCAGTATAAGCTTGGTTTGGGAGCGTTGCCTTATTTTAAAGAGACTGATCTAGATGGTTGTGTCTGTTGTGTGTGCATTTTGTGGGAGACCCTAGATTGATGGAGTAACTGTCCAGAATCACAATTACATTTTTCACCTGCTTTTTTGGTTTTTTTTTTCTTGTTTTTCTGATTTGCTGCGTATAATAAAAACTGATTCTTACTGAATCTGTGATGTTCATTCTGGAAAAAGAGACCAACTTTCAGTAAAGGAATGGAATAGTTTAGTCTGAGCACAGCTTCTTTTCACTCTCTGTTCCAAGGGCAGCTACAATTGATTGCACTAGAAAATAAAAAGATATGAGATGAGCTAGCTAGCCAACAGACAGAATGGTCAAAGGATTTCCCTCAGCCCCCATAGACCACTCTGCTTTTGAAAAATATTCATTTGTTATAATTTAGAACTTACTAACTGCAACTTTCATTTCTTCATTTCATGAAAGCTTCATTTCCCACAGGTGGGTAAAATTGGAAAGTTATGTGTCCACTCTGTTAATCATAAGGTTAATCACACTCATCAATTACCAATGTCCCAGGAAGGTAAATCCTTTTTTGGATATGAGATTTTAATTCAAGGCAAGAAAGCAATTCTATTTCGCTTTCAAATAACTCTATTTTTCTGTGTGGTGGCCAGTTCGAAGAAAATTCTCAAATTATGGATCAGAAACTGCGATAGATACACCTCTGCTTGCCTCGGCCACTTAGAAGAATGAAGGGAACGAAGTTTGTTAGAGGTGCCCAAGGCAAGGTAGATAATGCCCACAATACAGCTGCATCTGCCAGGAGTAAAATCAACTTTGTTTCCGGAGCATTTCTTTACTTGTTAAGCCACGGCTGTATTGCTTGCGCTCTTTACTAGCAGGAGGCGATTAGCCTCCATTCTCCTGGGCTCCAAAGTCTGGCTGACCTTCGTCCCACGGACCGCTCTGGATATCAGCGGCTGCAGGATCCGATTCCCGTTTCTGACGTTCCTCTTCCTGTCTCGTACACGTGGCAGACCTCGACTCGCGCCGTAACATATTTTCCCTTTTGTTTTCAGCCTTTTCCTTCTTCTTTTTTTAATCCCGTACTCCGGGAAATGAGAGTTGTTTGCAACGGCGACTCTTGACAATCTTAAAATGCGTGTCGTCAATTATTCAATCAACCAAAAGTACTTTTAACCGGCCGTCAGCAGCAGCGGGCTTTCCTGCAAAACAACTCATCCCACGACTCCCTCGCGTCCAGTTGGGGTTTGCTTTTTTCCCTTTCAAGTAAGACCCGAGTCTTACACAGAATGGTAGAGTTGGAAGGGACCTTTGGAGGTCATCTAGTCCATTCACTACTCATTTACTTGTCCTTTCGTTTGCGATTAATTTCTGAACGGGCGTCGGCTTTTATAGGCAATTCACCCTACCCTTATGTTTTATACTTTTCTTGTGTCGTTTCGTAATGAAACGCAGGGACAATAGCAGCTCCACTACGGTGTAGAAAAGAAAAAGAGACCACCAAGAGATTAATCTCCTTTGCTGTGTAAAGAAAAAGAGACCACCAAGAGATTAATCTCCTTTGCTGTGTAACCATATTACTTCCTCGGTGCTCTAGTAGCCTCTCTTTCCCAGATGATTTGGCAAATGTCACTTTCAACCCAGCAAGAGGGCGGGTGGAACTACGTCAGGGCACGCTCCCTTCGCGTCAGTGGGCGTCGGTCACGTCAATAACCGGAGAGGCGAATTAATTCGCCTGAAGGTAGCCAATGGGAGATTGGCCAACCACGGCGTGGAAGGGAGGCGTTTTGCAGCGATGGAGCATCCGCACCGTAAACAGCTGGTTTCCGGTGCTTTCTGGGAATTGTGGTCCTAAGGTGAAGGCGCCGCTTTCGCCTGCCGAGATGCTGCCGGCTCCGGGATTAGTCGGTCACGTGTCGCTTGGCCGGCTCGGCAGCGGCGGCGGCCTTCGCGTGTAGCCATATGGCCGGGGGTGCGAAGAAGCAGGTCCGCTTTGCCCGGCTGGAAGAAGAGGGAGCGCCAGAAGAAGCGGGAGCCCTCGGGGACGCCGCTGGGGAAGATGCGGCCGCCGGAGAGTCGGCGCCGCTGGCCCTGCAGCCGGTCGTAAAGGTGGCCGATGGCAGCGGGCGAAGAAGCCGGGCAGGTGGTGGCCATGGCGCGGGAAAGCAGGCGGCGGCGGCAGCAGCAGCGGGCTTTCCTGCAAAACAACTCATCCCACGACTCCCTCGCGTCCAGTTGGGGTTTGCTTTTTTCCCTTTCAAGTAAGACCCGAGTCTTACACAGAATGGTAGAGTTGGAAGGGACCTTTGGAGGTCATCTAGTCCATTCACTACTCATTTACTTGTCCTTTCGTTTGCGATTAATTTCTGAACGGGCGTCGGCTTTTATAGGCAATTCACCCTACCCTTATGTTTTATACTTTTCTTGTGTCGTTTCGTAATGAAACGCAGGGACAATAGCAGCTCCACTACGGTGTAGAAAAGAAAAAGAGACCACCAAGAGATTAATCTCCTTTGCTGTGTAAAGAAAAAGAGACCACCAAGAGATTAATCTCCTTTGCTGTGTAACCATATTACTTCCTCGGTGCTCTAGTAGCCTCTCTTTCCCAGATGATTTGGCAAATGTCACTTTCAACCCAGCAAGAGGGCGGGTGGAACTACGTCAGGGCACGCTCCCTTCGCGTCAGTGGGCGTCGGTCACGTCAATAACCGGAGAGGCGAATTAATTCGCCTGAAGGTAGCCAATGGGAGATTGGCCAACCACGGCGTGGAAGGGAGGCGTTTTGCAGCGATGGAGCATCCGCACCGTAAACAGCTGGTTTCCGGTGCTTTCTGGGAATTGTGGTCCTAAGGTGAAGGCGCCGCTTTCGCCTGCCGAGATGCTGCCGGCTCCGGGATTAGTCGGTCACGTGTCGCTTGGCCGGCTCGGCAGCGGCGGCGGCCTTCGCGTGTAGCCATATGGCCGGGGGTGCGAAGAAGCAGGTCCGCTTTGCCCGGCTGGAAGAAGAGGGAGCGCCAGAAGAAGCGGGAGCCCTCGGGGACGCCGCTGGGGAAGATGCGGCCGCCGGAGAGTCGGCGCCGCTGGCCCTGCAGCCGGTCGTAAAGGTGGCCGATGGCAGCGGGCGAAGAAGCCGGGCAGGTGGTGGCCATGGCGCGGGAAAGCAGGCGGCGGCGGCGGCAGCAGCGGCGGTGGCGGCTTCCCGGCGGGCACTGAAGTGGTGCATTTCGGCTGCTCTTTGCGCCGCTTTCCTGGGCCTGGTAAGGAGGCGAGAAAGCCAGGCCGCAGCTTCCTGGGAGCAGCGAAAGAAGTCCGGGGTTGGGCGCTGCCCTCTGGCGCCCTTGAAAGAGCGGCAGTCGGCAGACCGATTGAGCTGCCCCGCAGGTGAGAGATCCGACGGGGATCTTTCTGCCTTTCCTAAGGAGAAAACCTTGTCCTGCTGGAATAGGGAACAAATGGAGACCCTTCGCCTTTTGGGCTGCTTTTGTTCCAGCTTAACATACAGGTAGTCCTCGATTTACCATCCCACACTTGAGCCCAAAATTTATGTTGCTAAGTGAGACGTTCGTCGTGGGTTTTGCCCCGTTTTTACCATTTTTCTTGCCACGTTTGTCAAGTGAATCGATCCAAGTTGTTAAGTTGGTAACACTGTTGTTAAGTGAATCAGGCTTTCCTATTGTCTTTGCTTGTCAGAATGTCCCAAAAGGTGGATCCCATGACCCATCCCCGGGGCACTGTAACTGTCCTAAATGTATGCTAGTTGCCAAACATCCGAATGGAAATCATGGGACCACGGGGATGCTGCCACAGTCATAAGTGTGAAAAATGGTCATGAGTCACTGTTTTCGGCGATGTGACTTCGAACGGGCAATAAACGAATTGTTGTAAGTCAAGGACTACCTGTACAACACTCTCAGTGTAATATACTGAGTGTTATGTATTATGTAATACATAATAATGTCATAATAATGATAATAATGTCAACCATTACCTCTACATGACATTGAATGTTTACATTCTGCTCCTGCTCTGGAAATTTAAAGTAGGGTGACTGGTAGGTCTTCTAGTTTCATTTTTGCAACAATGATCTAGGTTGGGATGAGAGACCGTATTTGGCTCAAAAGCACTTTGTGAACGCTGTGGTCATGTTGAAATTGGGTAGCCTTGACTTCAAACCAGCCTCCTAGGTTCCATGCTAAAGAATAAATAAAATACTTCCTTTTGCTAATGAGTAGGTCATGTTCTTCATACCACTAGATGAGCTTAACAAAAAGGCTTGGACTCAGATGCTGTAGATAGAGGAACGATGTTTGGCTCCTTTTTTTAAATTAGTGAGACATGAAAATTCTAACAAACATGAATTTGAATTTAATAAAAGACAAAATAAAAGTCTGACTAAAATAAAATAAAGTAAAAAAATGAAACTTAGCTTAGATGAAGGTCCTGATAGCAGAACTTTTTGGAGTGCGGTACTGGTAAATGACCATAATAAAGTTTGATTAGAATAGAATAGAATAGAATAGAATTTTTTTTTTATTGGCCAAGTGTGATTGGACACACAAGGAATTTGTCTTGGTGCATATATAAATCATAAGGATTACCAGCAACAAAGTTACAGTCATACAGTCATAAGTGGAAAGAGATTGGTGATGGGAACGATGAGAAGATTAATAGTAGTGCAGATTTAGTAAATAGTTTGACAGTGTTAAGGGAATTATTTGTTTAGCAGAGTGATGGCCTTCGGGAAAAAACTGTTCTTGTGTCTAGTTGTTCTGGTGTGCAGTGCTCTATAGCGTTGTTTTGATGGTAGTGATGGTAAATTGATTTTGGATAGGATTGCATTGCCCTTGAATGATACAGGAATAATTCCTTATGGAGGTCTTGATCCATATAGACAACTGGAACCAGTCCTGGGTATTTGACACTTTGCCTATTTTCATACTGACATACCTGTTTTCAAAATAATAATAATAATAATAATAATAATAATAATAATAATAATAATAATAATAATAATAATAATAATAATATTTTAATTTGTATACCGCCCTTCTCCCGAAGGACTCAGGGCGGTGAACAGGCAGATAAAATATAAATACACACAATAATTAAAAACATCCCTTAAAAAACTAATTTAAATGCCCAAAATGTTAAAAAACGTACTCCCCCGTAAAATCACAAAATTTTAAAAAACCATCCAATAAAAATAAAAATCAGGCTAGTCCAGCCATATGAAAAGACATCCCTATTGTGTGAGTCTCCTACTGGATACAATTTGATAGATGATGATCTGAGAAATCTCTTAGAGGATGCCTTAAGAATTTCTGAGAAAGAAATTTCTCTCACCAATGAAGGCAAATATACGTGTCCAGGATCCTGCAGAAATTTCTCTATTCTGGGAAATCTTCATGGATATTTCAACTGGTGTGCAGAATTTGAGTGTATGAACAAACTGATGCATGTACACACGAAGTCCACTTCAAAACAACTATTCTTATAAGTGTAGATGCTTTTAATAATATGTCAGCAGTTGAAACTTTGGCTTTATCCATGTGGTTTGTGTTAGGAATTCTTTCAACTTTTTTGTGATACCTAAATAGGCTTCTTATGGTCCCTAGTCATCATAGTCATGTGATACTCTAAAAGAACAGTGGGACCACCAGTTTGGTGTGGTTTAGTGATTAAGGCATCAGGCTAGAAACTGGGTGACTGAATTCTAGTCCCGTTTGAGGCATAAAATCGGTTGAGTGATCTTGGGAAAGACCTCTCAGCCTTAGGAGGGAAACAATGGCAAACAGTGGCAAACCACTTCTGAAAAACCTTGCTAAGGAAATTGCAGAGACTTGTTTAGGAAGTTGCCAGGAATCAAGGTTGACTTAAAAGACAAAGAAACCTTAAGCAATATAAGTTGCAAGGAGCTACAAATGGAACTACTTCAGTTGCCAGGCCTTGTTTATAGGCTTCATAAAAATACCTTGTTGGTAACCGTGGAGAAAGGATGTTATTCTCTGGTGTACTGCACAGAACAGTGAGGGTAGATGTAGTCCATTAACTTCAATCAGCCTTATTTACAAATAAGTATGCTTAGGATTCTAAAGGTTGTAAGTTAACTGTTGAATTATTTGAACAATTTTGCAAAGCTTTATTAAGAACAGCTATTTTTTATTTCCTACTGATTTTATTTATTTCTAGGGGATGGCTATTGCTATTCTCGGACCAACATTTCAAGACTTGGCTGCAAATGTAAATAAAAATGTCAGTCAAATTTCATATATCTTCGTGGGCCGTTCACTGGGATACTTTGGTGGTTCTCTAATTGGTGGAATACTTTTTGACTGCATGAACTCCAAGTTACTTTTGGGTAAGTGGACAAAAATGAATATAAATAATATAGATTGTTGACCTTGTAGTAGAAGAGGTGTTGCATATCTATCCCTAAGCGAGTAATAATTGTATATTTTATATACTGTATTACACTATAGCAATAGCAATAGCACTTAGACTTACCAGTATATACCACTTCACAGTACTTTACAGCCTTCTCTAAGTGGTTTATCAGAAAGTCAGCATATTGCCCCCAACAATCTGGGTCCTCATTTTACCCACCTCGGAAGGATGGAAGGCTGAGTCAACCTTGAGCCTGGTGAGATGCAATCTGCCAAAGTGCTGGTAGTCTGCAGTACTGCACTCTAACCACTGCACCACCACAGCTCTTATAATGAGAATTAGACACAGGCAATATACAACGTTGAAAATCCTTCTACTTAGGTGATCAGAAATGGGATAGTAATTGTATCAGTTCTTTCCTTCTAATCTTTTCCTGAAGTTATTTTAACTTTGTCCATTACCGGGATGAACAAAAGTATTGGAGGGGACCTTGGAATCATGTAGTTCAGCTCTCTGCAGAAGCCTTCAGAAGAGTAGATTCTATCAACTCATAAATTGCCCTTGGTTTTCTTGGTTTTTGTCTTCTACATGTGCCCTAATTGGTGCTTATCCTAAAATGTAATGCTCAGAATTTAATATTATGACTGCTGTCTACCAACCAATAAATCAGGCTATTTTTTGCTCTGGGCTTTAGCTGCATCCTGTTTTTTGCAGTGGATAGTCTCAACAAAACAGAATGCTTGGATCACTTGTAATATGCTGTATTCTTTGGAAAATTATCAGGACCGAATTCTTATAGTCTTAGGCCAGTGACTTTAGACTGTGATTCAAAAGCAATTTATGTCAAAATGAGAAGTGAAATATTTTGATACTTCCTGTTCAGCAGTCCCGTCTACTAGAAAAATCATTCCCTTTTTAACATGGTCAAGGAAGTGATTTTTTATTGATAGCTTCCTTATTTTCATTAGTTATTTAGAACATTATTTCAGGCTCTTTTTAATCTCACTTACCAAAGTGTTCTCAATCCTTTTGCCTTGGTTTCATAATCACAATTCTTTAGTAACAAATGGGTTTTAAGACTTTTAAATCCATTGCATATAAAGATATATCACACTAAACTGTCATGTAAGTTTAGTTGCATTTCTATATGAGACTACCTTCCTAATCTATGGAAGACTTCCTTTTGCAGTCTAGAGGCTTTCAGTTGTATTTGGAACTAGCGTTTCCAGAGCTCCATTTTGCGCACCATTCATGAAACAGGAAGCCTTGCTTACCTCCTATTTCAATTGCTGTAGCAGACTGTACATGGGACTGCCTTTGAAAGGCATTTGGATGTGACAACTAGTCTAAAACATGGCAGGCTGGTCAAGGGATGAGTATTTTTCATTATACTTGGGTGATCCCACTGCTTTGAGGGTTTCATTGGTTGCCAGATGACTTCAGGATGGAGTTGAAGATGCTTCTTCTCAACTTTAAAGTCTCATGGCTTCAGACTCAGTTATTTGAGAGACCATCTTCTCCATGTTCATCTGCCCATCCAGTCAGATAAAATAAAATAATTTCTGGCCTGTTCTCATCTGGTTCAAGAATGCCATCTGAAGTTGCCTAGGAAACAGGCATTTGCAATTGCTGCTCTTATGCCTTGGATCTGGTCAGTCTTTTCTCTCCTGGGTTTTGGAGAGCAGATAAAATCCAGCTTTTCCAGGTAACTCCAGAGGAAAGCATGTTATGAATTTGCAAGTAGTAGTGTCATATGACTTCATATGCTTTGCCTCATCTCTTATGATGGATTTTTAAATTCATTTGGGGTGGAAATTACACATTAATTGGTGTAGTCGTTGGAGGGATTATTTTATGAAGTTTGTGGTTGTTAGCCACTTAACGCAGGGGTGAAATGCTACCGGTTCAGCCGAACAGGTAGCGGCAGTGGCGGGTGGTTCGGAGAACTGATAGCAGTGGTAGCGTGAGGGTCTGCCCAGCCGCCTGGACATTGTTACTTCCTGGGCATGTGCAAAGGGTCCAAAATCGCCTGGACTGGTAGGGAAGGTAAACAGATTTCACCCTTGACTTAACGCCTTTAGGAATGGACAGCATATTAATAAACAAACTCTTCAAAATTCTAAAGAAGTTAAAGTTTGGGAAAGGATGATAAGCAATTTTAAATTGTGAAGGAAATTGTTTTCTATGCTGCAGTATTTCTAAACTATTGAAGCAATGCTTTCTAACCATTGATCAACCTTCTGGAAACTAATAAGGCAATCCAAAATATACTATTCAGAAGGAAGCCCCATAGAGATTGGTAGCATTATTCCAAATTATAAATGCTTATGACACATTTGATACAAGCCTGCTATATTAAATAAGATACCTTTCTTCATGATATAGTAATAATTCTAAATACAAATAAAATTTTTACTGGCTTTGAATTTAAAATGAAATATGAGGAATTTCAATTCTTAAAATGTTCTATTTGATAATTTTAAATTATATTTATAGGCTTATCTATGCTGGGTACAACAGTAGGTCTATATGCTATTCCATGGTGTAAGAAAGCCATCTTGTTAACAACCGTGATGTCCATCATTGGTTTTGCAATGGGAATTCTGGATACAGGTAAAAAAAACTTACTACACATAATCTATTTTTTCCCTTCCATCATGTTGCGATTATTCAGTGGGACTGTGTTGCCTTCCTTTATAATAAATTATGTATTCCTAATACATTGCTAAGTGTGTATCATGTGCAGAAAACAGCACAGAACCTGCAAATTTCCTTACTTGACCAAAGGTCAAACTAAATTTCACCATTTGGTTATATTTGCCTTTTCCTGTTTGCATGCTCTTCTGGGGGTAGGGTGGGGGTAAACACTCAGAGATTGAGAATTGTATGTACTTTAGTCTTAAGATAGTTAATTTGTATGTCAAAAGTTTTCTTCACATATGTGCACATGTAGATGGGATGCTTTCATTGAAAAGAACGTGATGTGTAAAATTTTGTCTATATGGATGTTGTCAATCCCAGTTGATGTGGTACAGTTGTTTTAGGATATTCTGTAGACTGAAAATACAGTTCAACTATCTGATAAATTCAACTTTCCATTATTGGAGCTTTAAATACTTCAGTAATGTTCTGGCTAATGGTTACAGGCGATCGTTGTTTTTGCTGAGGGAAAAAGAAGAGAAATGCTATAGTTCCATGGTAGAGACATGGAAAGGTGATTCAGACCAGGACTGAGTGAGAGAGCAAGAAAGAAAGCCAAAAGATTGTTTAAAAGAGTAAGACTAATGGACACATTCATGCAGTTTTCTTAACAGCATGGAATTGGCTTGCCAAATAACATATAGTCTTATCGTTCTCTGGTTGTCTAAGTATTAACTTGATCTGATCCTGCTAAACCTGTAAGTGGATATTAAATGAACAGAAGTATAGCTTAAAAATCATAGAAAGTAATAGTTCCATTTTAATCTGTATTCATACAACCTTTAGTTTGTGTATTGTGTCCAGTTCTGAACACCATATTTAAGGTTTTAGAGAAACAAATATATTTAGGGATAGTTTCATTTGGAAGACTGAGAGAGGATATGATAATACTTTTCAAAAACCAAAAGAATAGAGTAATTGGCAGATCAAGGCCTGTTTTTTAGTATTCCAGAGTTCAGGACACAGAATCTTATGTTGAAGTTACAACAAGGAAAATTCCAATTGAAAGTTCGAAATAACTTCTTGAGCTGTAAGAGCAGTTAGTAGCATAGTAGAATCAATTGTCCAGAAAAGTGGTGGGCTTCTGTTCATTGGGTATATTTACATGGACATGATGCTTTAATTTGGATTCTGGCACTTAGCAGTGAGTTGGAATTAAATGGCCATTTTCTAAGTTGGGCTTCATTGAAATATAATATATAGGAAAGTGTAGCAGTAGCCATAAGAAAAAGTAATTTAAAGAAATCAAAAGATGAAAAAAGCGTATAGAAGCGATAGCCCTTTTGAAAGAATATCAGATGAACGGCAGTGTTCTTGGAACTTATTTTATTACTTTTGGTTAGATTTATATTCTGTTTTTCTTAGAGCAGCTTCAGCTTTTCTCCACAGCAGTCCTGGAAACTAGGTTGGACTATGAAAGAATAACTAGTCCCAATTTATCCACTGAACTTCCAGGGCTGAAGATGAAGATGAGTTTGAATCTCCTTAGTCCTGGTTCATTATAATAATAGACAGCTTTGGCTTTTAGAGATTCCAGTTCATTTTTTTCCTGTCCACATTAATTTGGACTGTTGGAATTGGAGACCAGCAATATCTGGAGGATCCCATGACTCCCTCTCCTCTGTTGAGTTTGTGGTCATTTCTCAAAGTTGAAAACAGGAATGACCTGTAATGATAAAGAAACAAGACAGCGAGGGAGAAGATTGCTTTCCTGATGACAAAATTGCAAAAGTGTAGTACCTACCTTGAAGAGAGGAAAGTTGGAATACGAAGGGAATGGCATACGTTAGGTAAAGATGTCATTTAAGTTCTATGAAACTTTTTAATGTGAAAATTTGACCCTGAATCTTTATCTTTCAGGTGGGAATGTTCTGGCTTTGGACACATGGCAAGCAGAAGCTGGTCCTCACATACAGGCCTTGCATTTCAGTTTTGCCCTTGGAGCTTTTGTAGCTCCCATCCTGGCGAAGATGGTACTGGGTGGTTCTGCCCTTGAATTGCAGATACATCTGGGTAGCAATATTAATAACGAGTCAGCTATGAATTCTCCTCCTGGTGCTACGTTGTTGCCGAAGCTTCATTTAAACTGGAATTTTGTGTGGTCTTATGCTGTGATTGGCACTTACCTCTTACTCGTCGCATTGTTTTTCTTCACTTTATATTTGAGGAGCATTCCTGTTCGAGGTAGAACAAAACTTTCCATGCAGAAATACCAAATCGCGAAATATCACCATGCTCTCATAGTACTTCTTTCTGTGTTTTTTTTTTGGTACGTTGGAGCAGAGGTAACCTATGGCTCCTACATTTTTACTTATGCAAAAACCTATGCTTTTATGAAAGAAACGGAAGCAGCAGGATTGAACTCTGTCTTCTGGGGAACCTTTGCAGCTTGCAGAGGATTGGCAATCTGTTTTGCGACCTGCTCTTATCCTGGTTCTATGATCCTGATAAGTATCGTAGGCTCTACTGTGTCATCACTCTTTCTGGTCCTCTTCAATGTACACACGGTTGCTCTGTGGGTCGGTTCTGCAGTGTATGGTGCCTCAATGGCTACTATCTTTCCCAGTGGCATATCTTGGATAGAGCAGTACACCACTATTCAAGGGAAATCTGCAGCAATGTTTGTCATGGGTGCAGCTCTAGGAGAAATGTGTATTCCTGCGGCAGTTGGCTTCCTTCAAGGATATTTTCCCACACTCCCAGTGCTCATGTATACTGCATTGGGAGCAGCTGTCATGACAGCAGTACTGTTCCCTGTGATGTGTAAATTAGCGGCATCAACTAATGATGCTAAATTGAAGGATGCGGGAGACGGGGAAGTTCAAGAAGCGTTATTGTCCAGCACTTATCCCGAAGACGATGAGGAGGATAATGAAATCAGAGAATGGAATGAAGTAGACTTTGAAATAATTGAGATGAATGACAGACTCCAGAACTCTGTCATAGAGACCTCTAAGGAGTTCCAAGGAGAATTTACTACCACCGTCTCCAGCCAGCCTCCTTCAGAGAATTTGTCATTTAATTCTTCTCCTGTACTTGCTGTCAGATCCCCAAAACGGAAACGTTCAAATAAGAATGATTAAATTGTCTTATTGTAGTGTAAAAAAAATATATCAAGAGATCAGAATTTCAACTTTAAGATCATATATTATTTCAATATTGGTGGGAAGTTTGCTGAATTCTAAGTAAGGCCTTTTATTTTAAAGTCTGAGGGAATCGGTAACTTCTGAAAAGAGTGGAACCCCTTTTTTTAACCATGAGAATGACTGAAAGACAAAGTAGAATGTTTCTTAAATTTCTTCCTTTAATATTTTTTACAGTGTGAAAACTAATTAGAATGAATAAACAGAACTTGTTTTCTACTCCAGTGGTCCCCAACCTTTACGGATCAGCAGATCTGAGGGGACGGCAGGTGGAGAGGGGATGGTTTCATGTATGTGCCACTTCCACCAATTGTGCATGCACACGCTTGGCCACTGCTTGTGCAGCCCGGTTACCAATGGGCCACAGTCTGGCTCCGGGTCGTGAACTGGCGGTTGGGGACTTTTGTTATACTCATTGTTGGCTTATAAAATGAGGTTTATAATTTGTGTGCTGTCCTACAAGAAGCTGAAGAATAAGAATCTTCAATTCATTGAGGTCATCTCTGGAAACAAGATAAATCTGGAAAATTTTGTTTATTTATTTAATTGGATTTTTATACCGCCCTTCTCCCGAAGGACTCAAAATCAATCCTTGAAGACCTCTGCATTTCTAATTCAACAATTTCATGTGTTTAGATTGAATCCTAAATATATTCTATCCTATTTAACAAAAAGAATTATTTTTTAAAAAATAAGTACACAACCAGAGTTATGGTTAAATTAGCAAATACGTATTTTAAAATTTGGCTCAGAAGCACTTTGTATAATGGAAGTAATTGCTGAAAAGGATTTGAGTTTATCCTGATACAATAGTTACAGTGACTCTGTGAACTGAGTAAACTGGAGTTAAAATTGCTCATCAAATTTAGCAACAATGCAGTATAATCTCAGGTCATGTTTGCAAAGCAGAGGGAAGGTCACCTGCAATACCAAGAGGAATCCCATGGCTGCTTTGGGATTTCTGAAATAAATGTTGTAGTCCATGGCAAACTTTAACGGGTAAGGAAGGTGAATTTGTGTCTCAGAAATTTGATCATTTCAAAAGGTAAACTGGATTGTTTTTCTCTACCCGCATTTTCAAGTATGGAATTATAATTTAAAATAAAATTGTGTGTTTGTTGTCATCCCAGCCGCACTATTAAGTGACCTTATATTTAAATAGCATGATATTGTGGTACTTGATATATTCATGTAACTTCTTGGATAATTCAGTTTTAAAATTAAAAACTAAGAAACTTCCCCTGAGAGATGTTCTATTATAAAGTAAAAATCAGTAAAAATCTGATGGTATCTTTCAAAAACCAACTTTCAGCAAATTGTTAAGATATAGTGGACATAGCTATAATTGAAAATTCTAAATCTATCAAGAGTTGGTGATATGCACTGAAGCCATCTTTTCCAATTTGTGCCTTCTAGATATGTTTGACTGCAGCATTCATAATTCCTAATCAGCAGGATCTTTGTGTTGGGTAAAGATTAAAGGAATTTAGAATCATAATATTTAGACGTAATCACGCTGGGGAGGCTAATTGAAAAAGTGACTTTCTTAAAAATTAAATATTGTCATTGTGAAAAGAAAAATCAGTGCTAATTATCTCTACAGTACCAGTAGCCTTATTGTGGCTAGAGTTTGGAGAAATAATGTTGAAATTTTGATCATTTTAAAAAAATTCTTGATCAAAATATATTCACTGATATTTTTACTGCCAGAATCAGATGCTTGCAAGTGTAAAATGAACACCAGATGATGTGTTTAAAATGCAACATTAGTGTTTCTGTACCACTGTAAATGATGATTGAGTTGTGATGACGATCATTTTAATGATACTTATTCTTACTAAATAATTAAATACTGCTGCAGCTTTTGTAGTAGGCTACCTGAAGTATTCAGTAACTATTCAAATATTCAGTAATATACATGTGGAATAAACACTTTGAGAGTTTGGAATCTGTCTTCTCTCTGTACACCAATAAACACAACTGAAGTTATTCTGAGGACACTTTGAGTGCAGATCAAATTGTGGGGAAAGTAGACCAAGGGAACCTGATGGCTATGAGTGGCTGTTGTCTTACCTATTGTTGAATGTAACCCCTAATATCACTGGGGGAGATCATGTCTCCCAACAGTGTATGTATATTACATCTTTTTGGATGTGTGCATGTTGAAGTTAATAGTACAAAAAACTATGAATCACTTTGACTTATACTGTACCTTTTGATACTTCGTTCTATTCTACAGTATGTTATTTGCCCTAAGTATTGCAATTATTGCTTGGATATGATTTTTTTCCTTGTGTGTTCCCAGTGTTACAATAATTTTGTAATAAAAATGAAATAGTGTACTTACTGGGGAATTGGAAAATGTTATTTTTCTTGAATAATAATAATAGACCTGTTTATTAGGGAATCAATTACAAATATGCTGTATTAGATTTTTCATTAGAAGGTGAAAAAGGATTCAGTTGTGTTTCAAAATAAGCTTATCATACCAGGAAAAACAAGATGATGAAAGCCTTGGGCAACAACAAAGATGTAATGTAGACTTTATTATGAAGTCAATGTAGACTTTATTATGAAGGACAAGGAAAACTATTTCATGAAGAATAGCAACAAACAGGCAAGCAGAGGAAGAATTGGTTTTAAGAGGACAAGAAAAATAAAATACATTAAAATGGGATTACTCTTGAATAAACATGGAGATTATAGAGACAAATGCGGGTGATTAGTAATAGAAAAATTATAGTATTACTCTTTACAAATGTGATTCTAAAATGATATATATTTGTATAGGAAAAAGATATACAAGAACTAATTACGATAGATGGTACTCTACAAGAGGCAAGATGCCAATCAGGAAATCACTGATGTAATACCTATTGAACTGTTTAATTTTATAGTCTTCCAAATTTTTAATATACTAATCACTCTGTCTACTAACATTAACATGACATTGATGTAGAGGTTAGAAAGCAGTGATGTAAAATACATGTATTATGATGAGCTTGCTCTTCATCATAGTATTTTGCTGGTGCTTGTTGTATACTTGCAAATGCCAGACAAAAATTGTAATTATTTTGTTGATAGGAATAGATTCTCACAGGAGTCACAGAAGGTGGAGTGGCAGGTGGGCTGGAATCAATATCGGCATGAGATGTGGAGCTTTTAAATGCTACTTGAAAGAATTCGGGGGGAAAGCTTGGAGAGAAGCTGCAAGTGAAATTGGTGGCTGGCAGCTAAATGCCAAAATTGATTCTGCCCACCTAGTCTAAACGTTGTAAGAGAGCCTGCTGAGAATTCCTTCTCCACAGGAAAATTTTCTGTCATGGCACATAGGGACAAGGTATATGTAATACCATTTGTGTTCCACAATAGTTAAAAATATTTCAGCATGATGTAGGCCTTAGGTGAAACATCTGGCCTATAAATATTGTCAATAAATACAAATAATTTGTGTAAAATTCAGAAGGCAACTATTTTTGCTTCATTAACTATATATAGCAAGATTTTTGTTTGTGTAATTCAGGAGTCAGGAAGAGCAGTAAAGAGCCAGATCCTGCCCCTCTGCCTGTGTGGCCATAGCTGTAACGTCTACAGGCCAAGGAGCATGGCAGCCATTGAATATTTGATACCACTGATGATAGTACTTTTTTTGGAACTGCTTTCAAGGGTTAGAGAATGAAGGCACTGATTAGCAATGGTTATTCTTCCCAAGTGGGTAGTTTCAGTTGGTGGTGTTGAATAATACTGAAACAAGCACTATTGGAGATGTTTTGATTTTTTTCACCATTTATAAAGTATTTTACTCTTGTCTATGCAGATTCTCAGTCATCCAGGTCATTGTTGTCCCAAAGGTGCTTTTTCAAGAGGCAATTGGACTTTCTGAGTTTTCTTCTTCTTTGAAGAAGTTTCACTTCTCATCTCATTCAGAGTTGAAGATGCTTATTGGATAAGAAGCGAAACATCTCCAAAGAGAAAAAAAAAACCTAGAAAGTCCAGTTGCTTCTTAAAAAAACACCTTTGGGTTTTACTATTGTGTTTTGCTTCTTCACAATGATATCAGGAAGCCACCGAGAAAGACGGCAGGTAATAATTGAGCAGTTGGTGAACAATGAACAGGCAGTTACAGGGACAAAGCTTAGAACCTAATTACTGTACTGATAGTAACAAATATTCATATTTTGCTGGAAGCCTGGAGACGTTTTAGATGGTACAATATAAATATGGTACTGATTGTGTTGACCGTAGAGTTCACCAAAAGGAAAAGTAGTGCATGCTTGTCTCTCTTTAGGAATTTCTTTCTAATAACATTCTTTGCTATAACATTTGTGAACTAAGCATGAATTGATTCTGGCTTGTGCAATGGGAATGAATAGTTTTATATGGGGTGGTTTCACAGGGCTCAGCTTTCGTCCCTGTTAACATTTAAATGAAGCTGTTGATTGAGCCATGGCACCATTGTTAGATGAAAGATAGCATCAGGTGAAGACCATAACCAGTTTTCGCTGGTGCATCATTTCAAGCCTATTGGGAAGCCTTGACAAAAGTGACTGAGGCATCATGACATAAAATGTACCACACTTTACACGGGGCAGCTTTTGAAACAATCATGAAGTTGTAATGAGTCCATAATATGAAACTTGTCTACCTACCTGGTAGGTCCACTTTAACAGTCTTGACAACTGTGCTACATTTGCTGCACTGACTGGTGGTTTGGTTCTAGATCCAATTCAACATACTAGTCATTACCTTTAAAATCCTACAATCACTCCAGGATACTTATTGGGATTATCTTTCTTGACCAATCGCATACAATAAGCACCAAGTTCTAATATGAGATGGGGACCCTCACATCCCCTTTCCTAGAAGCTAGATATTATCTATCTCCGCCCCCACAACTAAAATATATTGCTTTCCTGGTGTATAGGGTGTCTCAATCTTCTTGGCCTTAA